>NC_054707.1:60273823-60367283 GCF_016097555.1 Gigantopelta aegis | reverse complement strand
TTGGCGGGGGTATATTTTGGGCTATTACACCGGGTTCCGTCTCTGGATAGCCAGGGACTTGACCCGGGACAGAACCAGGATCATAGTAGGATTTGTGTGTGTGTGTGTGTGTGTGTGTGTGGAGGGGTAAGATGCATTTTTGGACGAACGAGAATGGAAGGCGCAAGACACTAGGGGGGTCCGGGAGCATGCCCCCTCCCCCGGAAAATTTGAAATCTAAAGGCTCTGAAATACCATTATGAGGCATGTTACTTAATTAAAATGTAATATCAATAACCAGTATTTTTATGGGGTTTTTTTTGGTTTTTTGCTCCTTGTTCCCCTGCTAGCTACGGCCCTGGATGCACATTTACAGGGATGACTTTGACAACACATTATTGGGCTATTTCTCGTTCCAGCCAATGCACCACGACTGATATACAAAAGGCCGTGGTATGTGCTGTCATGTCTATGGGTGGGTGCGTATAAAAGATCTCTTGCTGCTAATCGAAAAGAGTAGACCATGAAGTGGCAACAGAGGGTTTCCTCTCTCAATAACTGTGTGGTCCTTAACCATAATATATCCGACGCCATATAACCGTAAATAAAATGTGTTGAGTGCGTCGTTAAATAAAACATTTTCTTCCTTCCTGATCGATATATTTTATGTTTTAAATAATAAACTTCAACTTGTTAGAAAGGAAATGTTTTATTTAACGACGCACTTAAAGAGACATACCCTAGTTTTTAAACAATAAGACACCCTTTTTAGAGCCATTTATGATCACTGAAATAAAACATTACTTATTGTTTAGAGTATCCATTTCCGTACAACCGAAGTGTTTCTGGTCATCCTGGTGTTTCGTACGGAAATTATTTGAAAACAAAATCCAGTTTGGGCTTCTTACAAATATTAAGACGACCAGAAACATATTGAATATACAGATACTGATATTCTAAACAAGAAAATATATTTAATATGTAAGTTTAATCGTAGAAATATTTTATAAGTCGGAAACATCTTATAATGCAGCAAACTCGGGAATGTCCCTTTAAATAATATTTATTTTCGTCACATACTGCTTTGTAAATCCATAAATACTGTTTTGTAAATAGTTGTGTCTTTAAAGACGTTTAAAGTCGAGTCATGAAAATAGAAACATGTTTTCATCTTCCACTGGTGAACATGACTTCCGACGTAATTAAAACGACATTCACGATTGGAAACGTCGTTATCGTGGAGGGACCCATTATCACGATAAGCACGAGACGCAGCATAACACATATACAAGTCGACATTTAAAATAATTAACGTTTGAGTTTCAAACAGACAAGTAAAGACAGAGTACTAGTGGCTCAACAATGTCATTTTAATACATAAATAAAACCTGGCTCTAAATGGGACAGGACAGACTTGGTCCAAAACTGAACTGAGGCCGATTTATTTCCAAACGCTTGATATTCAAGTTAAGGGAGATAACATCATAACGAAGTATTACCTCCCTTTTAACGTCACCATGTTTACTTTTGAATACTGGAAAATCGTTATTCATAGTCCGATTAACATGTCTCAAACTTTTATTTTTCAAACAAATTACCGATAGAAAACACGCTTTATGGAAGATAAATTGCTACTGGTACACAGTGTTTTTCGATGTCCAGTTTTGTTTACAGATTAAAGTAAAATTATTGGACAGTCGCCAACTGGCGAATGTGATTTTATTTTTTAGACGCCAGGGAATGTTTTTAGTCGCCATGGCGAGTATTTTACTCGCTTTGTAGAGCACTGTAAGACAGGAACCGTGATTACATTCCTGTTTACACAGACGGATCACGTGATGGGAAATATGTGGCTTCTTCTACAGTTTGTCCATCAGACACAATAATTTACATGGGATTGCTCGATTCAGCTGCCTATCATCGGGTAGGCAAATATTTTCGCTCTAATGCAACAATAATCCTATGTTTAACGCTAAATACCATTACATTGATAATTTTCGAATTCGCCTATAACAACTATTTCACATATTAACCAATAATATACACAGTACAGAAAGAAACCCTTTCAATAAATAATGTTCCGGTTAAATGGTAGGCGAGATATTTAATTGCATGGAATTCTTGCATGGAATTCTTGTTATTATGTATAGCCATTTTTTCCTATTAACAGTGAAACTTATTAAATATTCACGAAAACTACTATCGACAAGCTCTCCCCCCCCCCCCCCCAAAAAAAAAAAAAAAAAAAAGAAAAAAAAAGGAGAAAAAACGTAGACGCGTTGTTACGAATGCTCCAATTTTCGCCATTTACTTACCATGTCCAACAGTATCTTCGGCTGGTGCTTCATTTGGTGGTGATGAAATGGCTGAGTGGTATTGAGACGCGACGCTGGTATCACCAAAAACTTACTCATGAAATGAGCCGTCATCATGCAGATCCGATTCCGTCCCACCTCTCGTATCTGACGCACGCATGCTTTATCTGAAAAATGACATTTTTAAAAAGCAAAGTACTAAAGAAAGCATTGCCATTATTCTCAAGTAGAGTGATATGAAGGTGTGTTGTGTTTAACGACACCACTAGAGCACATTGATTAATTATTCATCGGCTATTGGATATCCAAATTTTTGTAATTCTGACACGTAGTCATCAAGAGGAAACTCGCTACATGTTTTTCATTAGCATCAAGGGATCTTTTATATGAACTTTCCTACAGATAGAAAAGCGCAAACCACGGCCTTTGACCAGTTGTAGTGTACTGGTTGGAACGAGAAAAACCCAATCCGTTGAATGGATCTAGAATTATATCAAAATCAATTTGAATGAAATTGACACCCCCAGGACCCCCATTTTCAGTTTCCCCAGCTTCATAAAAACATAAAATGGAGCATACATAATAACTTAAGACTTTTTGTGATCAGTATTAATTACTAATGAGTATTAGCGCGCGCGCACGCGCACACACACACACACACACACACACACACACACACACACACACACCCTTCCCGTCTAACCTGTTGTCAGTAAGATACTTAAAAATTGTAAGACACTCAATAATATGCACTAAAATGTGTTAATTTAGTATTCTCTCCTGTGTTTAAAATGTGTTGGGCAATTATCTTAAAACGCCCTTGATTTAATTCTTTTTCACAAATTCTTTTTTTTACAGTATATGTAACTGCAACATCTCTTAACGTAGGTGGGTTTTGTTCTTCTCAATTGTCTATTAGGTTATTGTATTTTGTGGAGACCCAGTTATGTTGACGTCAATGTCGATGAAAAGACTGACTTTAATGCTAAATCTGCTTTGAATCTACCACATGTCGGGGACAGCATAAATAGCTAGTCGTTTCTGGGAAAGTCAATATAAAACATCTATTGTTGATATTTCAGTAGTAGTAACCTATTTCCCTCTTTGTTTCAAATGTGGAAATAGCCATATTTTAGACACCAAATAGTAAAAAATATGCTTGTGTATAATTTAATAAATATTCCTTTCGTTTTTGATGGTAAATATTTGTATGGTAAATATGTTAAATACTGGTAATATATTATTTATTATTTGAAAACATTTTTGTGAAAAAGTACAGTGATAGAAGTTTTTATTTATGTAAATTTATTTCTTATTTTTAAAATAGAAATTGTTTTCAAATTTTTGTGTGTGTAAAAACTTGAAATAAAAGAATAAGTAATTTTGAACAATATACATGTATCATTCCTTTGCTGATCACTAGTGCATGGCCGTAGCTAGGAATTTTTGTTTTGGGGGGCAACTGAGTAGCTGATAAGTCTAAAACTCCTTAAACAGTTAAGAAGTGAATTTTCTTTAAAGGAAACATGTCACGTAAACCATATTTGGCACCAACCATGTACAAGTAATTATAAATTGAATCACCTAAAAAAAAAAATTATACAAAATTAATTACTTAAAATATCTCCATAAAAGAACCCCAGATACGAGCTCTTAGCGGAAATTGCCGATCTTTAATGAGCAGGGCAATCACGAGGTCCGTGACGTCAGAGACGCGTCGCTTGATCTGAAGCCTTACACTTAAAAGCATTAGTCCGTACCACTCATAAAGAATCTAAGACTTAAACAGCTTACCAAAACAATGAGTGTTCGTTCGCAAAACGTTTTGCCGTATCAATATGAGCTGTTAGTAAATGAAGAAAGACACACATTTACTTACAACAGTGATGCTGAAGAAAAAAAACGGATAGCGAGTCGGAGGGTTAGAGAAACTGATGGTGCCAGACCAGACCGGTCGACCAATTTACAGCCCGGAGCCCGAAAGTAACCCGGAGACATAAAACTCGATGCTAATGCCGAGGTGTATACTGTTCATATTTAGCATAAAGATACACCTCGATATGATGTATTTAAATATGTAAAAAATATAAATGTAGGACAAAAAATTTTGGGTTTGGTTTTTTTAGAAAATATCGCATTTTTTTATGTTCGGGCTGTACATATGAAATCTGTATGCACAGTGTAAAACAAACGCTTTAATTTACGACAAGGCGCTTCACTTTCATTAACCTGGCTTGTAAAACAACATAAATGACTTGAGAGTATAATCAACTTTTAAACTAAATATATTTCTATTTGCATCAATAGAACGAAATGGGGTTATAGTATTTTTCTCTCATAAAAAAAGTAGCATATTATTAGGCCTATTGGTAGGGTGCGTTAGAGTAAAAACGACCACTCACGATACCCAATTGATAATTTTCTTTTCTTTGGTACTACGTAATTGGTCAGTTTGTAATTTTAGATGGGAAAGTTTACTTAATCAAGGGTTTTACAGCATTATTTACAGTAATGAAGCAGGGCGGCTGATAATGTCCATTAACATTGTACTATAGTCGCGACAGGTTACGCCACAGTACCTTGTGATCTTAAAAAAACTGGCACGTATTTTGTACGTATGTCTAGACCGTGGTAATCACTTACCTGGTCGATACCCTGCAATATACACCTGCCAATCAGGAATCACATGTGCAGGCCACGGAAAGAAAGGACCAATTAACTAAAACAACACTCCGATTCTCAAGTCAGCCCGTGGATGAAACATAGTTATTTTTGACACCGAGAGTAGTGGTTTATTTTGTATTGAACTTCGTGTTGCTTCGGGCGATGAGGAACGTTTTTGTGACGTATTCCGCCCGAAGATTAAAAACATTATTTAAAATTATTATTGTTTTCTACACATTTTTTAAAAACATATTTAAATACATCGTACTGAGATGTATCCTTATGCCAAATCCCATGTTTGTATATGCCATATTTAATTACATATTGACGTTTCCTTCTTCGGACGGTGAATACAGATTTTGTTATGTAGGCCTACAGCCCTAACATGAAAAAAAAAAAAAAATTCCAAAAAAATAAATAAATAAAAAATTCTACATTTTTGTTTTAACATATATAAATACATCATGCTGAGGTGTATCTTTGTGCCAAATATGTACAATGTACACCTCGGCATTCGCAACCGAGTACTGTTTTTGTCTCCGGGTAACGTTCGGGCTCCGGGCTGTAAATAGGCTGACACCAAAGTACTATGCGGTGTTGGTGTCCAATCTTTTCTTTTGCGATAAAATACACGCGTCTTTCTTCGGATACAATCCTTTGGAAAACCATAAAAAGACAATCCCGATCGTTTAAATTGTTTATTTTTACACCCAAAGGCCGCGCAGTACGGCACTATTGGACTGAAAAGATCGTAAGCCCCTTACTCCATATATAAACAGTGGAAGAGTACAGCGGCTCTGACGTCACTTCCCTTTTTTTCCGAACGCTCACGAAGAAATATGCATACATCGTACTTTGATACTGATTAGCGTAATTTCTTCATTTTAAGTTAACTACACGTATTTTATTGTTATAAAGTTATTTGTATATTATTTTTATATCATTTTTCTTTTAAAATGAGCTATAATATGGTCTCGTGTCATGTTTCCTTTAAGTTTCTATAATGCTTTCCAGATTTTTTTCTGTAATATTACAATACATGTACTTTTAAAATGTTTCTGACAGTTTTTAAAAATAGTTTTAAAGTCTCTCATAACTCCATAGGAGTGGCATGTGTACTTTTATTGCTGTATTATTGTATTATTACTGTTGAACTCTTGTTTTTATTTTAATCTGTACAAAAGGTGAGATGTAAATAAAGAATTTGTCTGTCTACTACTTTCTTTGAAAAATAATATGTCCAGCATGATTACCAGCCGTGTGGGTATTATGTGTACTGAAACGGCCTCTGTGGTGTCGTGGTTAAGCCATCGGACATAAGGCTGGTAGGTACTGGGTTCGCAGCCCGGTACGGACTCCCACTCAGAGCCAGTTTTAACAGGTAGGTGTAAGACTACTACACCCTCTTCTCTCTCAACATCCACTAACGACTAACAACTAACCCACTGTCCTGGACAGACAACCCAGGTAGCTGAATTGTGTGCCAGGCACAGCGTGCTTGAACCCTAATTGAATATAAGCACGAAAATAAGTTGAAATGAAATTATATATACTGATTTTTACATATCAACACACCACTCTGGGGAGAGTGCAGTCATCGTCTATGCGGTGTAGGGAGAGTGAAACTGTTTCACGCTCTAGTCGGACATACGTGTTTAACAGTCATTTATTGTGAAGGAAGGGTCCTCTACGTCAGTATGAACGCATCCAAAGCAAGAATTGAAAACAAAATAATTGATATGTTTTCATTATTTCAATATTCTTAATTCTTATTGTTGAAAATGTTATTGATTCCGCAAATGAAAACAAGTAAAGTAAAGCAATCACAGGAAGAATTTTAAACTGTATATACTTTTATATATAACTATTTTTATAATGTCTATATTATTATGTATGGTTGGTGATGGATGAATGTTTTATTACTCCGAGCTGATAGTTGGGGGTGCGTTATCTGGCAGTAACAACCCCCCTTCTCGCCGGTCAAATATATTGTATAAATGGTTTCAATTTTTAGTTTGGTGTTTATTTTTTAAATTAAATAAGTTACCAGCGTGCTCTTTTAAATATGTGTTTTTTATGATAAGTTATTTATATTTTTAACCTCTTTTTATAATAGGAAATAGGAATTTAATAGGGCGGTGCGCTGCTCCTATCCTAGGGTATGCAACATGGTTCTATACCATACTTGTATGCGCTAGGTTTCTAAATTAAAGTGGTGCCAGCGTCTGATGAATGGCATAACGTTCTGTTTCTCCAGGATTATAGAGAGGACTTGGAATCGCCAGGATACGTTTTTACATTGCCAGACTCACCAGACGCTTAACTTTCCCTGTTTAAATACTTTTTATTTTTTATTTTTTTTATTTTTTTATTTTTCTGGTAGCATCGTTGGCCTTGGGCCTAATTTTTGATGGGGGCACCGAGACTGGAGGGCACGACGGTTGGGTTGGCCGGGGGGGGGGGGGTGCTGGGTGGGTGGGGGATACTCCACCGGAAGATGGTTAGGGCGGTAGGCGTAGGCGGTTTTGGCCGTAAGAGTTGTTAGGTTTGTCCGGGGGACTGCCCCCCCCCCCCCCCCGGAGCCTTCCCCGGTTTCGGCCACACCGAAGTCCCCAATACGATGGGTGCCCCTAAGTAAAACATATCCCCCTATTAACAAAACCTCCTAACCTCCTAGTCACCTGCCACCCCTATTTTGAGGGCTAATTAATATACTGCCCGATCTAAATTTGCGTTACAAATTGTTAGTTGTTTGCTGTATATTAAATATTGTTTGGGAAAATAACGCACAAAATTATTTATTGTAAAGTCCTTTTTCCCTGTTTGTTTAAATATCAAAATTGCCCCAGTAATTGTTCTGTCCCAGGTTGGACTACTGGCATCCGGTGGCCGAACCTGGGATAGACATGCTCGAAACCTTCGTGGTATAGGAGCATGTAGATACTTTATTGATTGATTGACAGGAAGTATGTAGCTATACTTAGAAACTATAAAGTATAGTATAATTAATAAATGTGGGAAAACCCTGTTTTCAAAATAACCATAGAAATAGATTTAATGATTTTAATGTTTTTAAAAGTATTGTTGCTTTACTACCCGATGTACACCGTTTATTAGTACAGTAAATACATGATGAGTGACCTATCTGTGTGTTAGATGTAGAACATCCACTACTGTAAGTACCACTGTGAAATCACCACTCAAACAACAAAGCCGATTCGTTGACCCGCGTCTTACTAAGAAAAACAGATTGTTTCCGTGAATTTAAAGGGGACATCACTCTCAATAACTAGTTATACAATAATAATATATGAATTAATATTATCATATTATTACTACATGTATAATAAAATTATTATTGTAATATAAATAAACTACATTGTTTTATGTTTGCATGCAGACCGACACGTAATCGATCTGATTATTACACATGTAGAACATGTGGAGTACCAGCTGTATTATTTTGAATGGTTCACACACGCGCGTGCGCGCGCGCGAACACACACACACACACACACACACACGTACGCACCAAATAAAAAAATAAATAATAACAAAATAATAAAAAATAATTAATCAATTCAAACAAATAATAACAAAAATAAATAAATAAATAAATATAAATAAATAAATAAACCAACATTTAAAAACACCTCTATTAGTTGTGTAATGCATGGTAGAACGGATCTCGATTCATCTCCTGCCCTCCCATTATTGATATTCCCCTTCATATCAATATCAATAAGGGGAGGGCTGGAGGTGACTCGAGCTAGACAGAACGACGTCATTGTCTGTATTGAAGAAACTTTTCATTCTTTAATACTGTAAACCGTATTAATATTGCGACGTGTTTTTTTCGCGAATGTATACCTTAGCGCATGTTCGCGACGTGTAAATTTCGCGAACGACCGTTGACAGCTCAAAAAAAAGTGAATAAAGATAGCTCACTGTAATTGTTATAAAGTTACTGTCTGTAAATCAATATTCTGTTATCCTACATCAAGCAATTGTGCCTGGTACATAGTCTATAGAGGGGATTAGGCCCTATCCACCTCACCTGTATTAGAATCACAACTCACAGCTTCAGTTGTTAACTGTTAACACCCTTTGGTATATAAAACAATAAACGATTAGTCGCCATCGATTGAAGTTCATAAAATTGAAGGCAACATTTTTGTTTCTGATCAGTGTCAGTTACCAGTTATTTACTTATTTGTGTTACCTTTTGTAAAATGAATATTCTAATACAACTTTCAATAAATTGAATTATGACTGTATTTCGTTTGTGTTTTCCTTTATGGTTTACTAGAAAATCGAGACATCACTTTAAGCACACTTCAAACTGGAAAATAGTGCGTGCGTATTAATTTCGCGACATAAGGTTGGACGCGAACGACGCGAAATTTATACGCACGCATTTTGTTCACGGTTTAGGTTGCATAATACAAAAGAAGAGAGTACCGTGTCAAAGTTTGACGTGCACCGTCAAATATTTACGGAGTAAAAGCAGCTGTGGGTGTGATTGGTAGTAATATGTGACATTGACTATTTGTACAAATACTATTATCCATTGACAATAAATAAATACACTTTTATTTGTTATACAGTTGTTATGCAGTATATACCAGAGGTTGAAACTAATGCGGGGTACCCTCAAAAATGGAACTGCAATTTTCAGCAAAAATGACGGTTGCTATTAAAAACATAAATTAAATCTCTTAAATGATACGTGACCCCCCATTTTCTTGCAGCTAGATTAGATGTGAGGTGCCACACTTTCTATTGCTGTACTTCCTGGGTGTGTTGAAACGCTGCTTATATCAGTTTTATTAGTAAACGTTAACATTATGGGCAATAGGAATTGATTTGGTCTAATGGAACCTATAGCATATATTCACTATATTATCATTATTTTATATTGTGTGCCATTTACTGTTATTTGACAGTCATAATTGCTTAATTAGGTTACACTCAGGCATGGGAGTTCATAATGACCTTGACCTTGGCATTAATTTACTGTGCACTGCTGAGAATAGAGTTTGAAAAAAAGTCTGTGCTTGACCAATTGGAGATTTTGGCCCATATTTTTTACTTAAAATATTTTAAAGCTGATTTATCCAAGGTGATGGACATGTCATATAACACTAATCTTATTTAGGATAATAAGTCTAGGCAAGATGAAATAAGCTATTAGTAATAATTTATTTTTAGTTAAAAAATAATGTTAGCTGATATTAGGTTAAGCTTTTAGATCTCGATTAACAATGTGTATTTGAATGCAATTGGCTCTGGAATGACTATATTTAAATAACCTGATTTCTGCTGTAATTTTAACATACTTTTTAGGTTGGTGAATTATGTTTTAGGCAAATATGGGAGTTTTTACAATTGTTTTTGTGAGTTTGGCAAAAACATTAAAATCTACAGAAGTGAGTTCTGTGTAGCCATTTTGCATTCTCTTCTTTATTTGTACACAAATATAAGCTTGGTAATGATAGCTTTAGGTCAGTTCATTAAATCTTGTCCATATATTCAGTGAGTTTTCTATAGTAAAGGGTATTTGAAGTATATACCAAGTACAAGAGCAATTTTGACACATTTGTTAATCTACCTAGGAGTGTGTTAGTATTATCTTCCACTATTACAACACTTGTAAAGCTATATTTTCCAATATTACTATGTAAATGATGTGTTACATTACAGATTGTAGTAATGCATACGATATAAATATTATATTCAGTTAAAACAGAAAATAAGTAAAGAAAAATTACTTTCACACTCTTTTGATGGATTGAATGTGCTTTTTTTTATGACAAATAAAAAATAAAGATGTAAAACCCTAATGATAACTCTAGATATGATACATGTCTGTAAGCACCAATCACAGGAGATTATTAATAAAATATCAACATATATATTGGTAGCTGTCAGTGGATTTAATAATGCATATATAAAAACCAACTAGGCTGATGGGTTTGAAAATATTGCATTCAGTGACTTGACATCCAAGCATAGTCCATACCTTGGGTGTTTACCCCACCATGATGTGTACCACATTAATTTACTACTATTTGTAGATGCAGTGGTGTTCATTTCAGATACCACATGTAATATGCTTTTTTTCAAGTGAAGTTCTTATCATATGCCCATTAAAGTCTTTCAAAACACAGGGTCACTGCAATAAATGAGTTTTAAGGTAATTATTTATTGGAAATGAGAGACTCTGACTATGCATGCACACACTACATATACAACTAAGCATACACAACCAACCCATAGTATGTATCTTCAAGAGTAGTATTTTTATTTATTATTTGTTTTAAATATGATACATTGCATTTGTATACAACTTTGCATAACACCGATGCTTCCTGAGGTGTACATTAAATCAGGTTGCACTGTAGGAACAACACTTTCAATTATGTTGTCACATCATATCAGAACACAGAAGATCCTGATAGTCATGAAAACACCCAATTGGACACTTTTTGAAAAATAATTTGTTTTGATATAGGTTGCATAGTACCAAAGAAGAGAGTACCGTGTTAAAGTTTGACGTGCACCGTCAAATATTTACGGAGTAAAAGCAGCTGTGGGTGTGATTGGTAGTAATATGTGACATTGACTATTTGTGCAAATACTATTATCCATTGACAATAAATAAATACACTTTTATTTGTTATACAGTTGTTATGCAGTATATACCAGAGGTTGAAACTAATGCGGGGTACCCCCAAAAATGGAACTGCAATTTTCAGCAAAAATGACGGTTGCTATTAAAAACATAAATTAAATCTCTTAAATGATACGTGACCCCCCATTTTCTTGCAGCTAGATTAGATGTGAGGTGCCACACTTTCTATTGCTGTACTTCCTGGGTGTGTTGAAACGCTGCTTATATCAGTTTTATTAGTAAACGTTAACATTTTCGGCAATAGGAATTGATTTGGTCTAATGGAACCTTTACAGTACGTAAAACTAGGTCAGCTCTCACGTAATCAATTCACCTGGCAATTCGCGGTAGAAGCAACCGTCTGTTTTTCCTAGAAAAGAAAGGACCTCTACGGGTGAATCGTTACTTAAAACGCGATTTCGGCTGACAAAAGCGGACACCTCAGCAGGTAACTAACATTAAAAGCATACAGTATGTGATATATATACGACGATTAGTTAAACGATTGTTACATCATTATCGTCAAGATTCATGCACCGTTGTTCACATGACCTAGAACATTAAAATATATAGGCCATTTGGCTATTATATAAAATTATAATTACTCTATAAGATCATTATATTATTATTTATTTAAATTATGGATTGCTATTATTAACACAAACAACATTGATATAAATGTATGTATATATATGGTATAAAACTTGAACATTCAACCACGCCCCTTCTCTGATCCCGTATTGTGTTGTAATAATGTGAATGATTTTGCTCAGATGTATAAAAATCATGTTTAGAAATATTTTATTTACTTACTTATAAGTATTTGACGTGTCTGTATTCAATTAAGGTTCAAACACGCTGTCCCGGGGATACAGTCCAGCAGCCTGAATTACGTCTGCAGGACAGAATAAATAATTTGCCCTTAATACCTAATTATTTATTCATAATAATATTAATAGTTGATGCCTTAATTTACATATTTTCTTTGATTTGATCACAAAATTAGTATTGCCTTAATGATAATGGACGTCTTTGGGGAAATTATTCCAGGGGATTTCCCTACGTCAACAGCGTATTTTTATAACCAGGGTTTCCCCCACTTCCTTCTTATAACAATATTGCTATAACACTAAACTTGAAACTAGACCCTTGTATATTCATGTATCGATGTTTTATAGGGGTTTTCTTAACGGTCTGTAGTGGCGAATTTAACGGGGGGGGGGGGGGGGGGGGGGGCAGGGGCTTGGGCTTGGACTCCACCTAAAATTTGCAACATTTATATTGCCGAGTAGGCAACAATAACCATAGGGTACGGGCTACCATTTTTGTAGAGGGGTCTGCTGAGTTTTGTAGAGGGTTCGCCTGATTTGTGCCCGAATTAACTGAATATGCCTGAATCTGTATAACAACATTTATTCATATTAACTTTACTTCCAAACAGCTATAGAGGGTTGGAAATACATCACTACGCGTTTTTACCTCTATTACAGTGTCGGTAGATAAGATGCAAAATCTAATGAATACATGGTGGTAGACAGCCATTCCGTGCTTTCGCGATAATATTAATTATCGTGATCTCTAGCTGAGAGAGCAATCGTAACCGTCCAAATGTCCGTCTAGCTCTCGAACGGCAGACTACTCGGGCTATATATTTGTTTAACAGGTTTTGGAGGTTACCAGGAAAAGCAAAGACTGAGCAACACAAGAGACAAAATGGACCACGATCCATTTGACGACAGTTCATTTCACGAGTCTGTTATTGGCGACACAAGCGAGGCGTCGGACGCCTACCCAGCAGCCCGACGTTCGACAGCATCGTTAATTCCTAATTCTCCAGGGTTTGAGCATGGTGAGCTTGTACAACTAATATGCTATATATTTACCATGCAACTTTAAAAAGATCAAGTTCTGTTTTGTTTAACGAAAATGTGTTTTATTTAATGACACCACTAGAGAACATTGATTTATTAATCGTCGGTTATTGGATGTCAAGCATTTGGTAATTTGGACATATAGTCTTAGAAAGGAAACCCGCTACATGTTTCCATTGGTAGCAAGGGATCTTTTATATGCACCATCCCACAGACAGGATAGCACATACCACGCCTTTGTTGTTTAACGACACCACTAGAAAACATTGAATTATTAATCATTGGCTACTGGATGTTAAACATTTGATAATTCTGACATATAGTCTCAGAGAGAAAACCTGTTACATTTTTTCATTAGTAGTAAAATATATTCTATATGGACCATCCCACAGACAGGATAGCACATACCATCAAGCTAGCGCTTTACCACTGGGTTACGTCCCGCCACATAAAGTTCTAAATGACCTTGACATAGATGTTATGGTACTGACGGTGAACTGCTGAAAGAAAAAAAAGCATACCAAATATGAAAGCCAACTATTAAAACTCATTGTAGCCTATAATTTATATTTATATATCCATAACATTTGTGACTTGTAAATACAATTTTACGTAAAAACATGTATAGATGAGTTAGGGTGAAACATTTTATCGCTTACCTGTAAGTTTGTATTTATGTATGTATGTATTTTTTTAAACAATGTATGGTTGTTATTTTTAAAAAAGAAAATCTTAACTTATTTCCAAATGACCGTGAGGGTGGGGTGGGGGAGGTTAGGAAGTGCCGTAAAATACTTACTTGGTGAAACACTCAAATATTAACTTGGTCACTATTCATACAGAATGTGAAAAGTTAAAGTTTGTTTCGTTTAACGACAGCACGAGAGCAATTTGAGTTTTTAACAATCAGCTATTGGATGTCAAACATTTGGTAATTTTGACATAGTCTTAGAAAGGAAACCGGCTGGAACGAGAATAGTCCAATGGGCCCACCGACGGGGATCTATCCCAAACCGACCGCGCATCAAGAGAGCGCTGTACCACTGGGCTACGCCCACAAAATGTGAAAGCCAATCGTTAAACAATTCAGAATTAAAATGTATGCAATCAGAAAAACTTTAACCAAAATTTAAGGGCAATTAGGGAAAATTTAACCAGATTTTAGCCATACTTTTAACTTGTAATTTTAACCCAGCTTAACCATGCTTAAACTAAATAAAATTCTGTAAATGCATTGCAAAATATTCAAATACTCGAGCCAAAGCAGAAGTGAAAATATGGTCAATCTCATATATAAACTTTAACCAAATACTGACGCGGCCATACAGGCGGTCGCAAATAGCCATTATATAGAATCGCATTTGATTATGCGATCCACGCGAGCCAAAAGGCACCTACAGTAGTTAAAGGTGTGCACGAACATGCATAATATATATGGCTGTATTGGATACTAACCTGATCAAAATATTACATTTCCCCCACTAAACCTTACACATTGATTGTATTACTGCGATAAACACTGGATTTTTCGGATAATTCGAAGACTTGCATGTTTCTAACTATGCTAGAAAACTCTCCTAAATGTAATGTATATAAGCATTTAATAGATACATTTTGCTTGTTGTCACGGGGATTCTATAATTCCCATAACTGAATAAAACACGATTATCAAAATATCTCTCCTAACTGTATATCTATTAGATCTCTCTGTAACAGGCTGTTAAACCCTAGTATGGCTCGTCTAGGTATGATCAGAGATACGATCTTATATAAAGTATATATTATTACAGCACGTTTAGCTCACTAGAAACACAACAAAACACAATACACTTTGGAATCTGTATTATCCTACGCTGACAAATGTACAGCCGTAGTAGTTAATTAATAACAGCAATAATAACAACCCAGAACTGATCACTTAATTAGTTAATCTCTAGATGTCTAGTTACACAATATGCGAATCACTTCACCGTTACACAACACCCACGCGTGTGATAATTGAGAAACGCTTCCAGGAGAAGTTAATTAATAAAGGAATTACAACACCATTCCTAACTGGTTAATTTTTAATTAACCCTTACTACTCGTTCAGTAACGTGTGATAATTTAGGAACGCTTCCAGGGGAACTTAATTAATAAAGGAATTACAGCTCTATTCCTAACGGGTTAATTTTTAATTAACCCTAACTACTCATTCAGTAACCTTGTAACACAGAATTAATACTGGTACCTATCACAATAAAGACAATAACCTACAGTTTACCTAGGTCGTCTAGGATGACTGGCTAAGCTTTATATTACCAAATACTCATATAATGTTAGAACAAAAAGTCTACGATTTACTTCGTCAGATGACCGAAGACACTGTCTACAGAATATTGGTATAATACAGTATCAAAATATTTAAAGTCACATCAATCACATCAAGGTTATACACAGAGCAGAAATGATATTTACCAAAGTCCAAACGGATTAACGTTCCCTGGGAGCCGTCCTTTTCTGGTTCTGTAGATATCTCTAAATCCTAGCTATTTATTATAAAAATCAGAATTCGCCTGGGGGTACAAGGCGGTACCTCCCCCTATCATCTAATATTCCAACTCTACTAGAGTCGATATATTTCTCTCTGATCGTCAGACTTACTGACGCCATCGTCGCCAAATCACGGTTGTAAAAACCGCACTCGCAGAGGTATTACGTAACTACTCGCCACATGGCCTCCACAGCTGGACTAAGTGCATATTGGAATGCCCGATCGCGCGAAGTATTACGTAACACGTTGCCCAGCTAGCTAAGTGCAATTAAACTGCACACGGCCCTCTAACACAATTAAAATCGCCACAGGCGAAAACAAATTAAGAGCATGTACCGTCACACTTGTAGTACTACCTTAGAATATCATTGCCAGATTGTTACACTACTCTTGTAACAAAATTTCGTGTTTCTTCTCACCAGTTGTTTGTTGAACAAGGTAGATAGTATGGTATTCAAAAGTCGCAACGTAAATGTCAGATTTGTAATCAGAATGATATAGATGATGAATATCATTTTATTTTGAAATGTCTATTGTACATGCAATTACGTTCAATATATATTAAGAAATACTACTAGCGCAAACCATCTGTTTTTAAACTTGTGTAATTATTGTCTGTTCAAAACAGAAAAAGAATTGTGTAATATTGGTAAATATCTTTTTAAAAAAAGCATTATGTTTACATTCTCACCATATTTAATTGTCCATCCTCCAATTATGCACCACTTGTCAAATGTTATTGATTTGTATATAAACTGTATGCCTATGAGCCGGAAGGCTTAACACTAATAAACTATACTCGTTGCTAATCTAATAGCATCATTTTGTTAGGCGATATCATCATATGAGGTCACTAGGAAGTAAATTTGATTTATAACATGATGAGTCAGTTGTTCACCTTTCAAGCAACAATCTCAATGATATAATTTCAAAACGTCTTTGTTTTGTTTTACCGATTTTTTCACTATGATCACCCTGCTCCTCAAATCATTTGGACTGCTTTGATTTCACTATTATGATAAACTGCTTTAACTTGGGACCCGAAATAAAACGTATTCATCAATAGTTATAAGGTCATCGTGGGATTAAATGTTCTTCGCTGTAAATCATCTTTCAGTTCATGAAAGTGATAATAGTCTGAAGTTGTCATGCCAGGTGAATAAGAAGTTTAAAGTTTGATTTTGTTTAAGCACACCACCAGAGAACATTGATTAATTAATCATCGGCTGTTGGGTGTCAAACATTTGGTAATTATGACTCGTAGTTATCAGAGGAAACCCGCTACATTTTTCCATTAGCAGCAAGGCATTTTTTATATGCACTTTCCCACAGAAAAAAAAGTACATACCACTGTCTTTGACTAGTTGTGGTACACTAGTTGGAATGAGAACAACCCTAATCAGTTCAATGGATCCACCAAGGTGGTTTGATCAGGTCAATAAGAGCGTGGAAGCAATTTGAAGTCACATTCTGTTTATGCATAGTTTATTTTAAAATCCATATGTGCATTATAAGCCCTGATAGTTCCTTTAGAATGACAGAAAATTAATCTGCAACCATAACCTTATTTTTCTTCTTCTTCTTCTTCTTCAGGATATGTTAATTTAACGGGGGGGGGGGGGGGGGGGGCAGGGGCTTGGGCTCCACCTAAAATTTGCAACATTTATATTGCCGAGTAGGCAACAATAACCATAGGGTACGGGCTACCATTTTTGTAGAGGGGCCTGCTGAGTTTTGTAGAGGGTTCGCCTGATTTGTGCCCGAATTAACTGAATATGCCTGAATCTGTATAACAACATTTATTCATATTAACTTTACTTCCAAACAGCTATAGAGGGTTGGAAATACATCACTACGCGTTTTTACCTCTATTACAGTGTCGGTAGATAAGATGCAAAATCTAATGAATACATGGTGGTAGACAGCCATTCCGTGCTTTCGCGATAATATTAATTATCGTGATCTCTAGCTGAGAGAGCAATCGTAACCGTCCAAATGTCCGTCTAGCTCTCGAACGGCAGACTACTCGGGCTATATATTTGTTTAACAGGTTTTGGAGGTTACCAGGAAAAGCAAAGACTGAGCAACACAAGAGACAAAATGGACCACGATCCATTTGACGACAGTTCATTTCACGAGTCTGTTATTGGCGACACAAGCGAGGCGTCGGACGCCTACCCAGCAGCCCGACGTTCGACAGCATCGTTAATTCCTAATTCTCCAGGGTTTGAGCATGGTGAGCTTGTACAACTAATATGCTATATATTCACCATGCAACTTTAAAAAGATCAAGTTCTGTTTTGTTTAACGAAAATGTGTTTTATTTAATGACACCACTAGAGAACATTGATTTATTAATCGTCGGTTATTGGATGTCAAGCATTTGGTAATTTGGACATATAGTCTTAGAAAGGAAACCCGCTACATGTTTCCATTGGTAGCAAGGGATCTTTTATATGCACCATCCCACATACAGGATAGCACATACCACGCCTTTGTTGTTTAACGACACCACTAGAAAACATTGAATTATTAATCATTGGCTACTGGATGTTAAACATTTGATAATTCTGACATATAGTCTCAGAGAGAAAACCTGTTACATTTTTTCATTAGTAGTAAAATATATTCTATATGGACCATCCCACAGACAGGATAGCACATACCATCAAGCGAGCGCTTTACCACTGGGTTACGTCCCGCCACATAAAGTTCTAAATGACCTTGACATAGATGTTATGGTACTGACGGTGAACTGCTGAAAGAAAAAAAAGCATACCAAATATGAAAGCCAACTATTAAAACTCATTGTAGCCTATAATTTATATTTATATATCCATAACATTTGTGATTTGTAAATACAATTTTACGTAAAAACATGTATAGATGAGTTAGGGTGAAACATTTTATCGCTTACCTGTAAGTTTGTATTTATGTATGTATGTATTTTTTTAAACAATGTATGGTTGTTATTTTTAAAAAAGAAAATCTTAACTTATTTCCAAATGACCGTGAGGGTGGGGTGGGGGAGGTTAGGAAGTGCCGTAAAATACTTACTTGGTGAAACACTCAAATATTAACTTGGTCACTATTCATACAGAATGTGAAAAGTTAAAGTTTGTTTCGTTTAACGACAGCACGAGAGCAATTTGAGTTTTTAATAATCAGCTATTGGATGTCAAACATTTGGTAATTTTGACATAGTCTTAGAAAGGAAACCGGCTGGAACGAGAATAGTCCAATGGGCCCACCGACGGGGATCTATCCCAAACCGACCGCGCATCAAGAGAGCGCTGTACCACTGGGCTACGCCCACAAAATGTGAAAGCCAATCGTTAAACAATTCAGAATTAAAATGTATGCAATCAGAAAAACTTTAACCAAAATTTAAGGGCAATTAGGGAAAATTTAACTAGATTTTAGCCATACTAACCAAATTTTAATTTTAGCCATACATGCTTTAACTTGTAATTTTAACCCAGCTTAACCATGCTTAAACTAAATAAAATTCTGTAAATGCATTGCAAAATATTCAAATACTCGAGCCAAAGCAGAAGTGAAAATATGGTCAATCTCATATATAAACTTTAACCAAATACTGACGCGGCCATACAGGCGGTCGCAAATAGCCATTATATGGAATCGCATTTGATTATGCGATCCACGCGAGCCAAAAGGCACCTACAGTAGTTAAAGGTGTGCACGAACATGCATAATATATATGGCTGTATTGGATACTAACCTGATCAAAATATTACATTTCCCCCACTAAACCTTACACATTGATTGTATTACTGCGATAAACACTGGATTTTTCGGATAATTCGAAGACTTGCATGTTACTAACTATGCTAGAAAACTCTCCTAAATGTAATGTATATAAGCATTTAATAGATACATTTTGCTTGTAGTACTACCTTAGAATATCATTGCCAGATTGTTACACTATTCTTGTAACAAAATTTCGTGTTTCTTCTCACCAGTTGTTTGTTGAACAAGGTAGATAGTATGGTATTCAAAAGTCGCAACGTAAATGTCAGATTTGTAATCAGAATGATATAGATGATGAATATCATTTTATTTTGAAATGTCTATTGTACATGCAATTACGTTCAATATATATTAAGAAATACTACTAGCGCAAACCATCTGTTTTTAAACTTGTGTAATTATTGTCTGTTCAAAACAGAAAAAGAATTATGTAATATTGGTAAATATTTTTTTAAAAAAAAGCATTATGTTTACATTCTCACCATATTTAATTGTCCATCCTCCAATTATGCACCACTTGTCAAATGTTATTGATTTGTATATAAACTGTATGCCTATGAGCCGGAAGGCTTAACACTAATAAACTATACTCGTTGCTAATCTAATAGCATCATTTTGTTAGGCGATATCATCATATGAGGTCACTAGGAAGTAAATTTGATTTATAACATGATGAGTCAGTTGTTCACCTTTCAAGCAACAATCTCAATGATATAATTTCAAAACGTCTTTGTTTTGTTTTACCGATTTTTTTCACTATGATCACCCTGCTCCTCAAATCATTTGGACTGCTTTGATTTCACTATTATGATAAACTGCTTTAACTTGGGACCCGAAATAAAACGTATTCATCAATAGTTATAAGGTCATCGTGGGATTAAATGTTCTTCGCTGTAAATCATCTTTCAGTTCATGAAAGTGATAATAGTCTGAAGTTGTCATGCCAGGTGAATAAGAAGTTTAAAGTTTGATTTTGTTTAAGCACACCACCAGAGAACATTGATTAATTAATCATCGGCTGTTGGGTGTCAAACATTTGGTAATTATGACTCGTAGTTATCAGAGGAAACCCGCTACATTTTTCCATTAGCAGCAAGGCATTTTTTATATGTACTTTCCCACAGAAAGAAAAGTACATACCACTGTCTTTGACTAGTTGTGGTACACTAGTTGGAATGAGACCAACCCTAATCAGTTCAATGGATCCACCAAGGTGGTTTGATCAGGTCAATAAGAGCGTGGAAGCAATTTGAAGTCACATTCTGTTTATGCATAGTTTATTTTAAAATCCATATGTGCATTATAAGCCCTGATAGTTCCTTTAGAATGACAGAAAATTAATCTGCAACCATAACCTTATTTTTCTTCTTCTTCTTCTTCTTCAGGATATGTTAATTGTGGTATCCCTGGTCTCAGGATTCTTGTATTCGATGTTCAGAAAGCGGCAAACTCTTCTAGTGTGCACGGGAAGATATATACGACTACCAGCTGTGACAACCTACTAACAATTGTGGCAGAGATGTGCTTAGTATCAGAAGAGTATGTTGTCATTGATTTGCAAAACATGCCACGTATTGCTGTCATTGCTGATCCTGTATTACAGAAGGAAAACCTTTTTCTGGTAACAAGCGAAATCAATGGAAGCCAGTATTGCGTGAGCGTTCACAAAACCATGACGGTAGCTACATTCATTAATACTGTTGGAAAAAATCGAAGAAAGGAACATGCAGAAATGCTGTACCTAATTTTAAAAGGGCGAATATATAAAAGCTCAACTCAAGAGCTTTGCCAAATAGTGGGACCAAGTCATTTGATCGAGTTCAAGTTCATGAAACAGTTACAATTGAAGGTGAAGTGTCATTATCATTGCACGCCAGGTGTTGAAATTCTGTACCATTTAGTCTGCTTCAATACCGACACAGTGGGAGAACTAAAAATGAAATTCATTCGACAGTTCGGAAACGAATTTCCATCCAGTTTGGATAAAAGTGTCGAAATTAATTTTTCCTATCATACACGAGTTTTGACAAATGATGAATATTTTCTTCTTGACGGGGAACCAGGCAGAAATGAACCTGGATTGTCAGTTGCTCGACTGGGCGATCTCACTATACATGTGGCCAGCAAAGACAACAGGCCAGTGTGTGTTACCTTTACGGAGTCGGGAAAACGAACTGTTAAGAAAGTAATCGTAACAGAAAAATCCTCAACAACAGAAGACCTACGGTTAGTCATCGGGAATCATTTTAAACAGGAACCCAACTCATTGAAACTGAGGTTGAACTTGAAAAAGAAGAAAATACCAGACGACATGGTCCTGGAGAAAATAGATGGATTCTTACCAAACTGTCACATCTTTGCTGAAGCATCAGACAAAACAAGGTTCATGATCAAAATATCCCGAGAAGGCAAATCATCTACAAGAATTGTGGAGATGTACAAATACGACAAAGTGAGCCAGTTACGAGATCTCCTGGCAACATCAGAAAAGACAAATGTCTTTTCTGTACAATTGTGCTACTCGGGAAAAGAAATGGATGACGATAAACGGTTGAAGATATATCATATCGGCCAAGAAGACACCATAAAAATGGAGATATTTAACAATCGCATTGAAGTAAGAATCAGATGTCTCGGAATGCCCCCAGTGACAGTTGTCATAAATAACGCATGCGAAACCACCGTTCTGGATCTGAAGAGTTCTTTGTCCACCAAAATCGGTATAGCCGTTTCAGAAATTAATATAATTTTTAATGCAACATCTCTGAACAACGGAGACACCCTAGTCGATGCGGGTATTCACAGTTCCAACATCGTCATCGTGCGCAGATTCTCACCGCCTGAAAGAAAGTATGTTGGTGGGATATTTCCGCTGTACCACGTTGATGAACTAGGTGTAGTGCAAAAAATCCGAAAAGTACTGATTCATTGTGGAAGACTTCTGTTTCTTGAAGGTAACTTTTGAAATACGAAGCTTCTTACTTCACCACCTACATCAGAAATGTTACCATGTATTTACATTTCTGCAGAACTACAAATAATTGAGTTGTTTACATATTAAATATATTTTCTTGTTTAAAATATCAGTGTCTGTATATTCAATGTGTTTCTGGTCGTCTTAATATTTGTAAGAATCCCAAACTGGAATTTGACTTCGAATAATTTCGTACGTACGAAAAAAACAATATTTTAGGAAATAAAATGAAATTTAACCTTTTACAAATATTAGAACGATTAGAAACACATTTAATATACAGCCAATAATATTTCATGCTGAAAAATATATTTGATATGTAATTACAATCGTTAAAACGTCTCTGTTAGTCGATGACATCTTACATATTGCAGCAAACTCGGGAATGTCCCTTTAAGATTAGAAAGTACCGAGTTTAGACTCCACCGACAATAGGTGTTTACACCTCTGACCAACCATGGATAATTAACCCAAGTTAAACCAAGTTAAAACGAAACTGTCTGCCAGATATATATATATACGAATAGAAAATCCTTCTGTGTTGCTGGCACCTCTCCAAGGGGGTTTGAGATAATATATTTTATATGAAGAAAAAGTCAGAAGCCTCCTTTAAAAGTCATATATCCTTCTTATATGGGATATATGACTTTTAAAGGAGGCTTCTGACTTTTTCTTTATATATATATATATATATTAGTTGGGCCATGGACATTATGATTGTTGAACATTACTGTATATTTTGTAGATGATGAGAAAATGGATACCTTGTCTGACAATATCCAGCAAAATGATCCAGCTGAAACTGGTCCAAAAGGTATACGACTGGTAGAGGACCAACAAAACGAAGAGATCTCTAATCAGCGCCAGGACGAACAAACGGGAATGAAGCCAGGCAACCACTTCACGAATTCATACACTTCGTCATCCACAGAAGACAATGAATTGGTTCCACCTGAAACATCACTGACGTACACAGCAAGAAATACGAGCGAAGCCGACACCACCAACGTCAGTTCAAATACATGGCCTAAAAATGGAAGTCGTCATAGCGAAAATCAGATTGTAATAAGAAGTACTTTAATTACAGCAAATGCACAGACAAATATATCAACATCATCAACAATGTTCCCAAATTCATTCATTCCATCCACAGCCGTGGCGTTGCAGAGTGTGTATCAAAGCAAAGTGCTTAAACATATAGACGGCACCATCATGGAAGCAGAGTCTCATGTATTCCACACAAGTATGTCCATTGAAGACCTGGCCCATCTGTCGGGATCTGTCAGTGAAGACTCTTACTTTGGGGCAGGTACCAAGGGTTCTTCAAGCTGCATCCTGAGTCGAAACAAAGACAGACGAGAAATAGCTTTGCAGGAAGAACCCGTGAAAGGTGAGATGATAAACAGAAAATTAAAATTGTATCAGCGTTGAAGTTACTTTACTTTTTTTTTCTCTCTCTCTCTTTATCAAGACGCGGCAAGTCACAGAATCAAACCCGATTTAGTGGAGTGGCTTAGGGAAGTGACCAGGATCAAAGCATCAAATTTGGCACAGTTGTACCTTATGATAGTACAAATGTTTTTGGAATGGGCTATGGCCAATGTCAAAGGTCAAATATAGACAATATCCAGAAAAGCTATTTCAAAGCACCACATTAGGAATATATTTATTTTAAGCATATACAAAATGTTTAAGAAGCGACTTCCCCAATTTAGATGCCAAGGTCATGTCAAAATAGAATAGAATAGATATTTAACGACACCCCAACACGAAAAATACATCGGCTATTGGGAGGTCATGTCAAAGTCAATGGTAAAACTAAAATGGTATTCAAGAAATGAAATGAAAGGCACCAAATTCCGCACGATTAAAATAGTAGTTTATTTGCTAAATCCCCAGTTGTTTTTTGTAGTTTCTGCATATTTGGATCGAGGGAGTTCAAACTGGAGCATTTTCAAATATTCCAGATGGCGTCCAACATGGCTGCATAAACACAAACCTGACACTACATTGGATACTTTGTAACCTATGGCAAAATTTTGATCTCTATGACTAGATTTTAGGGGATAAGGAATTAATTTTGAACTACTCTCAGTTAATCAAGACATTGCAACATCATTTTAATCCTAGATGGCTACCACAATACAGGCATCGATATAAGCATTGTGTCTGGTAACCCATTTACAGGTTACCACAAAATATAGCCTGGTAACCTATAGGTTACCACAACAAAATGAAAGTTAGAATTGAATTCCTGTTATTACTACTTTTAACGCCGACGTTCAGAAATTGTAATGGTGCGCGCAAACATCGGTACGAGAAACGAAATCCGGAAGTAAATTTATCTAGTGGGCGCTGCTTGAACGTGGATTGCCGAAATTGCTTTGCAATTGCAGAAGTGCGCACGAACATTGCTGCAAATTCGTACGAGAAAACGAAACACGGGTATAAATTCATCTAGTGGACGCTGCTTAAACGCGGATTAACTATAATTGCTTTCAATTGCACAAATGCGCGCGAACATCGATGCAATTCCTGACGGTAAAATGAAACGTGGAAGTTCGGAATGTATTGCCTGGTTTACGTTCGGAAACAAAACTAAAACGTTGACTTTTCTTACATGTGGTAACCTGCCGGTAACCTGAACGACCGTTCTCGACTTATTTCGATGCCTGACAATAGCAGTCAGAAAAATAGCAATTTATCGCATTTTACATCAACTTGGGCAAGATTTTGATGTTAGCGATAACGTTTTAGGGGTCACGAAATTCAGTTATAACAACAGTTTTGTAACTGAGATACTGCATCATCGTTTAAATCCAAGATGGTCTCGAACTTGGGCACTAGCCTCTAGATGTATAGTACGCGACACACCACAATCCCAAGTTGTTCCTACATGTGATGTTTGATAGTCCTGTATGCATCTGTATCCAAGATATGATCTGGACAAGGATTTACTGTTATGTGCAGTAGACCGTGAAAATTAGGTCACAGTGACCTAGTACTAGAACACGACACACCGCTATCCAAATTGTTCCTACATGTGAGGTTTGATGGTCCTGTATGCATCCGTATCCAAGATATGGTCCGGACAAGAAAATGTTAACAGACGGACATACGGACGGACGGACAGCACCGTACCATAATACGACCCATAGATGGTCATATAAAAATATCAGACCGGATTTATTAAAAGCAAATACATAGGAGTAAATATAAGACTAATTTATGATATAATGCAGTAAAAAGAAGTGAATAAAATTCCTGAACTATTACTATTGGTTGATTTTGAAAAGGCCTTTGATTCAGTTTCTTGGTTATTTATTGAACAAGCTTTAGTTTTTAATTTTAAAATATCAATAAAACAATGGATTAAACTCTTTATATGAATTCAGAATCCAGAATAATTCAAAATGGATTTCTATCAGTAAGTTTTAAACTTGAAAGAGGCTGTTGACAAGAGGATCCTCTTTTTCCTTATATTTTTATCATCTGTGCTGAAATTCTAGCAATATTAATAAGAAATTCAAAAAGATATTAAAGACATAGAAATAGAGAACAAAGAATATGTAATATCCCAGTACGCAGATGATACGACATTCATTTTAGACGGCTCTCCCACATCCCCGAATAGTACATTGTATATTTTAGATCAGTATGCCAACATGTCTGGCTTAAGAATAAATTATTCAAAGACAAAGATTGTATAAATAGGAATTAAGAAACTT
The DNA here is from genome assembly GCF_016097555.1 of Gigantopelta aegis. Classification (NCBI taxonomy): domain Eukaryota; kingdom Metazoa; phylum Mollusca; class Gastropoda; order Neomphalida; family Peltospiridae; genus Gigantopelta; species Gigantopelta aegis. The sequence goes on along the minus strand of NC_054707.1, from coordinate 60,340,775 downwards.
TCCAAGGAGGTCTTTCATCATTCTAAATGGAAGCTTAAATGGGGTGCTGAAAATTTCATTCTTTTCGGTGTAAATTTCTCGGCATATATCGATAAAACGGTTACTGATAACTTTGAGCCAAAGATAATGGAAATGAAAAATACAATAAAAAACTGATCAAGCAGGAAATAAACAGTAATGGGTCGAATTGTTGCAGCTAAAACTTTAATACCGTGTAATTCCAAAAATAACTCATTTGCTAATTGCTCTTCTAAATCGCACGGATAATGGTTTTATTTGTCAAAGTATTACAAAGTTGGCAAACTATTCAACAAAAACAAACTTACAACACTATTGAAGAAGTATATAGAATCACTATTTGGAACAATAGTAATATGAAAAAGCACCAGAGGTATATAAACATTATACGAAAAGAGGTATAATATTTATACAAGATTTACTGGATGAATATAAAAGTAAAGTTTGTTTTATTTAACGACGCCACTAGAGCACATTGATTTTTTATCTTATCATCGGCTATTGGACGTCAAACATATGGTCATTCTGACACTGTTTTATAGAGGAAACCCGCTACTCTTTTACGTCAGGCAGCAAGGGATCTTTTATTTGCGCTTCCCACAGGCAGGATAACACAAACCATGGCCTTTGTTGAACCAGTTATGGAACACTGGTCGGTCAAGAGGTTTACACCTAACCACTGAGCACTCACTCGGGGTTTGGAGTCGGTGTCCGAACCCAGGATCTACCAGCCTGTAGACCGATGGCCCAAACACGACGCCACCGAAGCCGGTTGGATGAATATGGGCAATTATGAACTTTGAAAATATTTAAAGAAAAATATTATATTAATTCGAATTGTTTAGAATATGGCATAATTAATAAAAGTATTGAAGTTGTTCATTTACAACATTACCAATAACAAACTTTTACTCCGCTAAATCCCAGTTTGACCGTTCAAATTAAAAATATTTTTAGAAAAGAAAAGAGGTTGTTGAGATATGTATAAATTTCTAAACGCTTCTAGCAAAGTCCCCAACTCACAAATGAAATATGCAAAATTGGGTTATACCCTTTCCTGTCATGAATAGGGACAATATTACAGGCAGCATTTTACATTTTACAATACTTAAAGATTCCTCTTTACTATAGTTTCAATATAGGATAATAACAACCAACACTTTCTTATATAAAATTAAAAACATTGACTCAAATGTTTGCATTTTTGTTTGGAATTACAATAAATAGAAATACATTTATAAATTGGTTGATTGTTAATATTAAGTACTATATATACAGGATGAAAACACAAACAACAAAAACATGGACTAAAGAAAGATTTAGTTTTCAAAATTATTAGTAAGAAATTAGATATTGAAAAGTATATATTTATTTAAAAAATGTCATTTTAAAGAATTTGATGAACAATGGGGCGCTTGGCAAACAATTTTAGATACAACTTAATTTGTCTTATGGTAGGTTATAATGGCAAAATATGATCTTTTTTAAGGTGAAAGATTCTAGTCAGTAAATCGTTTCTTTTCTCTTACTGTTAGCTTTTTAATATTTATATATTTATGTTTCCTTAATAATTCTGTTGTTTTTCTTTTCTTTCTCTCTGCTGTTTTTCTTGTTCTCTTATTTTTATCTTTTATTGAGTTAAATTTCTCTATATCAATGCTAAATTTCTGTGTTATCTATTTGTTTCATTTAAAATATTATTACTGTATTGACAGGCAGTGATTCAAGGCTCCCCAACCCTGACATTGTCATTGATCTGGAGATACTAATAAAAAAGACAGGAAAAAAAGAAGTGGCTATATGTCATATTCTGTTTAACCCCCAAAATAATTTGTACTTCAAATACAGGATCTATTTATTATTAGAGTGCAAAGAATTAATCTCTCTTTGAAATCACTGCTTCGTTTCAAGGTGCACCACTTCAGTTATGGTATATCTACAAGTACATTGTATGGCAGGGACAAAGCCGTTCACAATGCCAACCTTACTGTGATAAATGTACATATGCAAACGAATGAATGAATGAATGAATAATTGAATCTTTATCGACACCCCAGCACGAAAAATACATTGGCTATTGGGTGTCAAACTATGGTAAATGCAAAACTTAAGCAACATCAATACAAAAATTTAAAAGTTAATACAAACACAGTGTAAAGAACTGTGCGAAAATACAAATATCACAGATAGGTAATGTTAACATTTAGAATAAAAGTCAGTATTACGTAGCAATTGAAATATAAGTCCTGGATGGAATCACATTTCTTTGACCAAATATATCTTTTCTAGTTTCTGCCAGATGCTTACACTCCACCAAAATGTGGCGTACTGTCAGAGTACACTGACAGTGGTCACACCGAGGTGGAGGATCCTTCTTCAAGATAAATGAATGGGTCAAGTATGCATGACCACTGCGAGCACGACAGGTGCATATGCCTGAAAACATTACAACACGTGACTGAAGTTTAGTTTTTATAATTTTGTCAACCAATATAATTTGTCCCAGAAACTGTATAATTCATCCGACACCAACATTTCTCACTTTTACATGTCACAAGATACAAAAGACAGCACGCTTGATGGATAACAAAAAATACTATATTTTGACAATGATCAGTAGTCTTATGACGTAAACAATGGATTTTTAATAATAATATATTGAGACTATATACTTTCGTTTTCCTCGTGACACTGTGTAAGACTGCTTCTTAGTGCTTAGCATCTACATAAACCTGTATGGTAACTGAGCTGTTAACATCCACAATTTTCTTTCAAAGAATAGAATAGAATAGAATAGAATAGATGTTTAATGACACCCCAGCACCAAAAATACATCGGCTATTGGGTGTTCTTTCAAAGAGGACACTTTTGAAAATGCCACACCGAATTAGATTTCAGTTCACACGATATAGTTATTATTGGTAAGAACTGCAATGAGCAAACGGCCAACAGCAAATTAAATGAAAACGTTGCATTTCAGATTGTGATATTGCTGCTATGATATAAGTGGTTTTCTCCATTGTCTCAAGTTGAATCAGTTTAAATTCTTTAAGCATAATTTTAACAATTATTGCTTTTGTATCCATTCATTTAAGAGGCGTTTGGTAAAATAACCAAACAAACGAAAACATTTTGATAGAACAAAAAACTGGCCACAGCTTTATTAACAAACTAAATCCGTGATTGAACAAACCATGTGGACCACATACCAAACCATGTGGACCACATACCAAACCATGTGGACCACATACCAACAGATCCCTTGCTGCTAATGGATACTGTAGCGGGTTTCATCTGATAACTATGAATCAGAATTTTATCAAATGTTTCACATCCAATAGCCAATAATTAATTAATCAATGTGCACTAGTGGTTTCGTTGAACAAAACAAACTTTAACTTGTTGCAGCTATTTTGGTAGTCATCTTAGATTCAAACTGATAAAATGTCTTTGTATTGGAAACTGAATGCCATAACTGAATTACTTGCACCCATAAACCCTGCATTGTTTGGAAAACAAAGTATTTTGAGGGCTAAAATAGAATGTAGAATATTGCTTACTTCTTACTTTTAGTGATCATCTTGGATCTCAATGATTATGCAATATCTCAATTAGCAGAAGATTGTTATTAATAAATGCGTTAAATTTTAAAAAAAGAATTCATTAACTGTTATCACTAAAAAAAATATTGCTCAGTTGATGTAAAATACGATAAATTACAGTTTTCTTGTTCAATAATTTTATACGTACGAAATTATTGACAGATATAACCGGTTTGGGCTGCTACAAATATTAGTACGACGTTAAACACATTGAAAAACAGACTGAATATATGGACAGTGCAAATAAGAACATGCATTTAATATGTACATGTAATTGTAATCGTTAAAAAGATTTTCTTCGTCAAAAACATCTTACAATGGTAGCAAACGGTCCAGTCCCTTTAAATTCATCTGCTTTTCTAAATTAAAATATTAAAATTTTAATTAGATATAGTTTTCAGTCACATGCACCTATAATTTTTTATGTGGTGTTATTATATTTTGCAGACGACCTTACAAGACGTTTTAGAGACATCGCAAATGAACTTGGGTCTGAATGGCAGCGTTTAGCACTGAATCTTGGATTGGTAAAGAAGGACATCGACCAATTCATGAACGAGCATCCTAGACACTTGATGATGCAAGCTTATACCATGCTCTCCTTTTGGTACGAAAAGGAAGGAAAGTCTGCATCTAAAGACGCACTTGTTCGCGGTTTACAGGAGTCTGAATTAAATTCCATTGCTGAATTGTTAGAGGTCTGACATATTATCGTTGTTTCAACTCACACCACGTGTCATCATTGTTTTCACTGGATGAATGAATGAATGTTTAACGACACCCTCAGTACGAAAAATACATCTGCTTTTGGGTGTCAAACCATGGTACTGATACTACCAACTTAGACGGAGTCAACTCGCGGATGTGTGTTTTTGCAAGTTGTGATCTTGTTATAACTTGATTTTGATACAATTTGTACAATACCATTTTGAGTAACTGATATATTGCATTCAGTTTAATTATTGAGCACTATAAGCTAAAATCTACAACAGCCTATATGTATTATTTAATCAGAACCCCAACGGAACACAACCCATAACCCCAACTTCCACTGGCGTAGGATTTTAGATTGGGGAGGTGGGGGCAACCTACTATTGGGGAAAGCAACCCACACTATGTATATCTGTATGTATGTCTGTATGTCTGTCTGTATGTATGTATGATTTTATAAAATTTAATACAGTAGAAAAAAGGTTTGATTGGGGGCCATGGTCCCCTCGCTACGCCACTACCAACTTCTTATATCAAATGTGGACAAAACTCCAAGCAATTTTATATTGAATTTATAACAAATTAGTAAAACTATTTATCACTGCACAGGTTCTTGCAGATGTTATATTTACACATTACATATATTTAAACCTGATAGAGATGTCAATACCATCTAGGGGCGAGACGTAGCCCAGTGGTAAAGCTCTCGCTTGATGCGCGGTCGGTTTGGGATCGATCCTCGTCAGTTAGCTCATTAGGCTATTTTTCGCTCAAGCCAGTGCACCACGACTGGTACACCAAAGGCCCTGGTGTGTGCTATCCTGTCTATGGGATGGTACATATAAAAGATCCGTTGCTGCTAATCGAAAAGAGTAGCCCACGAAGTAGCGACAGCGGGTTTCCTCCCTCAATATCTGTGTGGTCCGTAACCATATGTCCGACGTCATATAACCGTAAATAAAATGTGTTGAGTGCGTCGTTAAATAAATCATTCCCTTCCTTCCTTCCTTCCTTCCAATACCATCTAAGCATCCTTGAAAAGTCTTGCGGACGGCATGTCATTTATTGCACAGGTGTTTGTAAGAACGGTGGAATCACTTGTGTGGATGTTCATTGATATGGTCTTGTAGCATTCAAGTCACCATCAACGTCTACGGGCATTGGCAGACATGAGAAACAATACTTGATATTATCTACTGTGTAGCTATTGAATGAATGAATGTTTAACGATACCCCAGCACGAGAAATACATAAGCTATTTGGATGTAGCTATTGAAGACATGTACTTCATTATCAAGACCACCCTGGGTCGGGTGGTACATGGGGGCATGCATTGAACCTAGCACAAAACAATAATTATTCAAAGCCATCTTGTACAAGCTGTAAAATGAAAAGCTGTGATTAAATAATATATGGTGGCTGTTGTGGTTGTGGAGTTTAGATAACATATCAATTCTTCAAAATGCTGAACTGATAACACTAAAAAGTTGTAATTAAATTGATATAATCTTATTAAATGTTGGTTGATTAAAATGAACAGTTTCAATGAAATATGTTTTGAAAAATGTATAATTAAATTACAAATTATTAAACATGTTTAGAATTGCGGCCCCATTTCTGCTTGTGATGAATTTATAGGCCCATTCTTAGATGATGGAAACATTTTAATCACTGGTGAACAGTTCCCATTGAATTTGCAAGCAAACTGCTTATTATATTTGATGTTTGATATCTTGACATATCATTCATATACATATTGTATAAAAGTAGAAATGTTTAAAAAAAAAAAATTAGTTATGAGGTGCAGAAAATAACTTGTATTTTGTCAAATTTGATTACACAAGAAAGATGACGGGTAGATCATTCAGATTAAGTTTTTAAATGTTTATATATATATAGTAATAATAATAATAATAATAATAGTAAAATAAGACACTGGATTTAACTGAGGCATCATTTGTCACAATAGGATAGAATAAGAATAGAATAGAATAGAATAGATGTTTAACGACACCCAAACACGAAAAATACATCGGCTATTGTGTGTCAAACTATGGTAAATGCAAAACTAAAGTGATGATCAACATCAATATAAAAATTCAACAGTGAAATAAAAAACAGTGCAAAGAACTGTGCTTTTCAATACAAAATGAAATGTGTGACTGTCACGTCGTAAAATATAAATGGTGATGTCACACTCTGTTCCAGTGTAAACATTCTTTGCAGGAAGTTATTTGCTTGTTTGTTTAAAATACTTAATTGAAAACGCCGACTCATTCCGAAAACGGAGCAAAGAATGGAGAATTGAAAAATAAGGAGGCAAAATCATTATGGACATATCAATCTAGTGGTCGAGTAGCGTTTTTTGTTATGAGGGATATTTTAGTTTCGATTTTGTTTTTCTGTTACAATAGTAACAAATAACTAGAATGACTAAATTCACTATTTTGGGAGCACAATCAAGGTTAGGTCAGGTTATGGGCGCAGGTGTTGGCCTGGGCAGACTCCTGTGTCCAGAACAGGAAAAGGGTTTAGGGTGGTGGGGGCAAGGGATCACCACAAGCCCGACCGGCATCGGTAGCAGGCGGGGCGTTTAGCACAACCCCCAAAACCATTCAAGATATATAGGACAATTGCCGTAGTTGCAAGATGATTTGTCGTAGTCGGGGATTTTACAAATGGCACATTTTGCCGCTGGATGAAGGCATAATTTTGTTGTTATTTTTTCAGCAAAAGACACTGGTTTAAAACTGTTAAAGGCATCCTCAAAAAATAAAAAAATAAAAAATTTTTTTTTTTTTTTTTTAGAAAGATTTGACATCTTTCTATAAAAAAAAAAATTTGAAAATAATTTCAGTTTGATTTAAGTACGATGAAAAGTAAAAGTGTTTTGGAAAAAACAAAACAAAAAACAAAAACCAACAACCATATTTGTGTACAATATACAAATCAATCGGCACATAAATAAATAAATTATAGTAAATTTCATAGAATGAAAAAAGGCGTTCTCTATGGGACGGACTATAGTAGTTTAATAGTGTCTTTTGCTATAAGGGAGGATAATTTTCAATAGTTTCCTGTTGCCATGGACACAAACAGCAAGAAATGCTAAATTAACTGTTTCCGGAGCACAACGTCAAAACCATTCAAGATAATTTCACGAAATGTACACATATCAGTAATTAATGTTTTTCTGTTAATATGAAAAAAAACATCACAAGTCCCAAACTGTTCAAAACGACTTTGTAGACATAACTGTTATCAATCTAGTGATATAGTAGGTAGTGTATCTAGTGATCTAGTAGGTTGTATGTCGTGAGATCTAGTAGGTGGTGTCGTTGTACATAAAACTAGTATCAATCTAGTGATATAGTAGGTAGTGTATCTAGTGATCTAGTAGGTAGTGCATCTAGTTATCTAGTAGGTAGTGTATGTTGTGATCTAGTAGGTAGTGCATCTAGTTATCTAGTAGGTAGTGCATCTAGTTATCTAATAGGTAGTGCATCTGGTGATCTAGTAGGTAGTGCATCTAGTTATCTAATAGGTAGTGCATCTAGTGATCTAGTAGGTAGTGCATCTAGTTATCTAGTAGGTAGTGTATGTTGTGATCTAGTAGGTAGTGCATCTAGTTATCTAGTAGGTAGTGCATCTAGTTATCTAGTAGGTAGTGCATCTAGTGATCTAGTAGGTAGTGTATCTAGTTATGTAATAGGTAGTGTATGTTGTGATCTAGTAGGTAGTGCATCTAGTGATCTAGTAGGTAGCGCATCTAGTGATCTAGTAGGTAGTGCATCTAGTGATCTAGTAGGTAGTGCATCTAGTTATCTAATAGGTAGTGCATCTAGTCATCTAGTAGTTAGTGTATGTTGTGATCTAGTAGGTAGTGCATCTAGTTATCTAGTAGGTAGTGCATCTAGTGATCTAGTAGGTAGTGCATCTAGTTATCTAGTAGGTTGTGTATGTTGTGATCTAGTAGGTAGTGTATGTTGTGATCTATTAGGTTGTGCATCTAGTGATCTAGTAGGGTGTGTCTTTGTACACATAAATATTATCAATCTAGTTATCTAGTAGGTAGTGTATGTTGTGATCTAGTAGGTAGTGTATGTTGTGATCTAGTAGATAGTGTATGTTGTGATCTAGTAGATAGTGTATGTTGTGATCTAGTAGGTAGTGCATCTAGTGATCTAGTAGGAACGAACGAGAATGGAAGGCGCAAGACAATAGGGGGTCCGGAAGCATGTCCCCCTCCCCCGGAAAATTTGAAATCTAGAGGCTCTGAAATACTATTATGAATGTTACTTAATTAAAACGTAATATCAATAACCAGTATGTTTGGGGTTTTTTTTTGCTCCTTGTTCCCCTGCTAACTACGGCCCTGGATGCACATTTACAGGGATGACTTTGACAACACGTTATTGGGCTATTTCTCGTTCCAGCCAATGCACCACGACTATACAAAAGGCCGTGGTATGTGCTGACATGTCTATGGGATGGTGCGTATAAAAGATCCCTTGCTTCTAATCGAAAAGAGTAGCCCATGAAGTGGCAACAGAGGGTTTCCTCTCTCAATAACTGTGTGGTCCTTAACCATATATCCGACGCCGTATAACCGTAAATAAAATGTGTTGAGTGCGTCGTTAAATAAAACATTTCCTTCCTTCCTGATCGATATATTTTATGTTTTAAATAATAAACTTCAGCTTGCTAGAAAGGAAATGTTTTATTTAACGACGCACTTAAAGGGTCATACCCTAGTTTTTAAACAATAAGACACCCTTTTTAGAGCCGTTTGTGATCACTGAAATAAAACATTACTTATATTTTATTGTTTAGAGTATCCATTTCCGTACAACCGAAGTGTTTCTGGTCATCCTTGTGTTTCTAATAACCACAAAATGCATTTTTCATATTTTTTTAAACGCACTGCGTCTGAGAAGTAACAGTTGTGAAGTCGCATTTTTATCTTTTTTTAAGGGTATTTCAACGTCACAGACTATTACTTCACTCTGTTCTATCCAAATTTGTTACAGGTTTGTAAATTAACGAAACCTAGTGAACATTTTTACGGTTTGAAACTACGGTCTAGGTGAAAAATATGCCTTAGTATTTAAAAACTAGGGTCTGTCCCTTTAACGACTCAACTTCTTTAAAATGACCACAACTGAATACTCATTCCTAACTATAACGTTTCAAGAAGAGTTAAGATAAATGCAAGTTTCTGACGGAGAGAAAATGGAGAGGGAGAGGGAGAGAGGGAGGGAGAGAGACAGAGGGAGGGAGAGAGAGAGAGAGAGAGAGAGAGAGAGAGAGAGAGAGAGAGAGAGAGAGAGAGAGAGAGAGAGAGAGAGAGAGCGAGCGAGAGTCGGTAAGTCATGTATGCTATTCATACAGAGTCGTGTCCCCTTAGCATATCCCGGAACACAAACTGCTTTTCTCAGAAAGAACTAATTCTCAGAACCGGCGTGACGTCACACGGCCTAGTTACCGATCATCCGGGTCTTTGGGGGTGAAGCAAACCCTTAGTGATTACTGTTTTACATAGAATAAAGTTATCATATTAACATTTTGCATGCCTTGCATATTGTCATTTATTTTCTGTAGCTAACACATTGTTGCAGCATGTCTTATGAGTATTATAGCAGCTTGGGTTGTCATATAACAGAAGCGAACAACGGGAATCTGAATTAGTACAATCTATATTTATTACCTACGTGTTTCCGTATAGCTAGTATGTCGAGGGGATCTGACTAGAGGCAGGTTGGGCAGAATATAATTTTTTCTTGAAGCAATTTTCAGATAATATTAATTATAAATTTTAACAACTTTGAAATAATAAAAAATTATTAATATTATAATAATTATGACGTGGGCTACAAAATATATACTTTGTATGAATAATAATAAAATTTGTATGCATGATTCAAGATAATTATTTTTATGATATAATTAAACAATTGCAAAGTTGTTACTTTACAACTTTAAATTACAGTATTATTATTATCATTTTATTATATAGATGTAATGGCAACAGTGTAAATGTTCCACTGAATACATTTTGTTATTCTTTAAAAAATCCCCAGTTCCTTGAAATAATGAAATGATTTTGTTTTTACAGATTGTGAAATTATCTCATGATGTTGGCCTTTCTTACCGGTTGAATGCAGGCAAAAAGAAAATAGCAATAATAAAATATAGCCAACCTCAGACCTTGTCATCTAAGGAGAGTTATATCTCTCTCTAGCTACCCATCACTCCCCTGAGATTAGTTCAAGGAGAATAATATATAGCTCCCTTTGGCAATTGAATATTAATAATATTTTACATTGCCCCCCCCCCCCCCCCCCCCCCATAATCTAATTTAGGGGAGCACTTAATAGTATATATCGCCAGTCACTTATACAGTAGTGTCAATCCACTGCCACTAGGCTAGACATTTGTCAAAGTCGCTGAGGCGGTCAAAATATTAAACAGACGTAGGCCTAAACAAAAACATCATTCTTGGTGAGAGAGCCATCAGGGAATTACACTCCAATTAAAACGACTCAGAGTTTGCAACTGGTTACAATCAATACCTGTCAACACCCGTGTACGGAGCTCTGTCGGGTCGAGTGTCCTAGTCCGAAGCAAGAGGTTTTTGTACAATACAAACTGCTTGAAATAACATAAAATATACTGAGATAATCTATAAATGTATTTATTGTTGATTGTTCAATGTAGTGTAGCCAATAATTATAAAGGATTTTAAAATTAACAAAAAGTTTTTGTTAAGTGGGAGTGAGCAGAACAGCTACACGTACTGGTTATCTCTAGAGCCAGTAGAGGTCAAATTTCATCCAATCAGTGATGACGTTATTAAGCTCTTTGTCTAAACATGTGCTAGCTCAGGCTGTCAAACGTTTCAACGGTGCCATCTTTTATTAATTTTCAGGACACAGTACTGAATACTCGTACTTTTTAAACATATATGGGAATTAAAATTCATAACTTTTATTCCTTTTTATATTATTTATTCAATTATGTAAAATATATACAATTTGTGGGGGGTTTTTTTCACTGATGTCATTTTTTTTTTAAAGTTTCATTTTTATCGTTTCACGTTCATGATTCAAGATAAAACTATACAAACGTCACTGATTTTAAAACCTCCCAACTATTTGGCAAATATCATCTTTTTAATGTTCTTTTTTTTATTCCTTTCTGTGTGGGAAGCCATGGCGTTCCATCAGGTTTGTCACGTTTTAGTGCATCTACCCAGAAGCGGCGTCTGGTCTCATCTTTTCGAAATTTATAAAACAATATTTTTTTTAACATCATATTATGATCTATGCAGCCAGCTGGAAAACATTTTGTAGGCATTCTGGCCGTTAACTGCTGTAAATGATCGACTAAAATTGCCTCGTTTCACTATCAAACCATAGGTAACTAAGGAAAAGCTTCACAGCATCACGTGACAAACAATGGCGGCCAGGGGTCGAAGTACCCGTATGTTCGGTTCCGAGAATGCTAGGTCCTGAATCAAGCTTTGTTGTTGACTGGTTATTTGATAGTATTTTCCTAATTATTTAAATTAGTGGATGATGTTCTCGTTATAAACTTAAGCACAGATATACATCAGGTAAATAATGTTTCGTTGTATACATATAGCAGTAAGTGACTACGTGTGAAAACACCGAGCAAAATGTGTGTCATCGTGTCAAATACAGCAATCTATACTAGCTGAGTAGGTCATTATGTTGGAATTTTCAGTTTTAAAAATTGTTAAACTAAATAACCACTAATATATATTTATTGAAACCCATTCCCAAAGTTAAGAAAATACCATAAACTCGAGAATTGTAAACGTTTGGTATATGTTAAAACGTGTAAACTAAGTAGCCTAAGCGACTTTTGTAAGAACAGTCTTGACCTAAATTCGAAAAAGAATGAATCATATGTTATGAAGATTCATAAGAATATATTTATGTCCATTATTTACTGTTTACGCACATGCATATAATATATTTTGCTATTAATGTTTTACTACTGTAATACTTTGTTAAACAAAATGTTTTTTAAATAGTTTTTAATTATTTGTTATTTCCCTGTAGACGTTTCAAAAACAGGGTTTTCCCCCATGTCATTAATAGACCACATCGGCGTTCTGGTACACTAGGGGTGTTCAGGATGGTCAGCGCTATTGGCGGATTCAGGACGGGTGTGTGATTGAAGGGGGGCGACCCCCACCCGTTATAAATGTCATTTTTAATTACTTTTTAACGCCATATAACCGTAATTAAAATGTATTAAATAAAACATTCTTTCCTTTTCAATTCATCTTTCACAATATACAACACTAAACTGCCCTGAAAAAAGGTTGTCTCTGTAAATCTTTATTTTTAAAAAGGGAGCGGGACGTAGCCCAGTGATAAAGTGTCTCTGTAAATATTTATTTTTAAAAAGGGAGCGGGACGTAGCCCAGTGATAAAGTGTCTCTGTGCATCTCTATTTTTAAAAAGGGAGCGGGACGTAGCCCAGTGATAAAGTGTCTCTGTGCATCTCTATTTTTAAAAAGGGAGCGGGACGTAGCCAAGTGATAAAGTGTCTCTGTGCATCTTTATTTTTAAAAAGGGAGCGGGACGTAGCCCAGTGATAAAGTGTCTCTGTGCATCTCTATTTTTAAAAAGGGAGCGGGACGTAGCCCAGTGATAAAGTGTCTCTGTGCATCTTTATTTTTAAAAAGGGAGCGGGACGTAGCCCAGTGATAAAGTGTCTCTGTGCATCTTTATTTTTAAAAAGGGAGCGGGACGTAGCCCAGTGATAAAGTGTCTCTGTGCATCTTTATTTTTAAAAAGGGAGCGGGACGTAGCCCAGTGATAAAGTGTCTCTGTGCATCTCTACTTTTAACAAGGGAGCGGGACGTAGCCAAGTGATAAAGTGTCTCTGTGCATCTTTATTTTTAAAAAGGGAGCGGGACGTAGCCCAGTGATAAAGTGTCTCTGTGCATCTTTATTTTTTTAAAGGGAGCGGGACATAGCCCAGTGATAAAGTGTCTCTGTGCATCTCTATTTTTAACAAGGGAGCGGGACGTAGCCAAGTGATAAAGTGTCTCTGTGCATCTCTATTTTTAACAAGGGAGCGGGACGTAGCCAAGTGATAAAGTGTCTCTGTGCATCTTTATTTTTAAAAAGGGAGCGGGACGTAGCCCAGTGATAAAGTGTCTCTGTGCATATCTATTTTTAAAGGGAGCGGGACATAGCCCAGTGATAAAGTGTCTCTGTGCATCTCTATTTTTTAACAAGGGAGCGGGACGTGATAAAGTGTTTCTGTGCATCTTTATTTTTAAAAAGGGAGTGGGACGTAGCCCAGTGATAAAGTGTCTCTGTGCATCTCTATTTTTAACAAGGGAGCGGGACGTAGCCCAGTGATAAAGTGTCTCTGTGCATCTTTATTTTTAAAAAGGGAGCGGGACGTAGCCCAGTGATAAAGTGTCTCTGTGCATCTCTATTTTTAAAGGGAGCGGGACATAGCCCAGTGATAAAGTGTCTCTGTGCATCTCTATTTTTTAACAAGGGAGCGGGACGTGATAAAGTGTTTCTGTGCATCTTTATTTTTAAAAAGGGAGTGGGACGTAGCCCAGTGATAAAGTATTTCTGTGCATCTTTATTTTTAAAAAGGGAGCGGGACGTGATAAAGTGTTTCGGTGCATCTTTATTTTCAAAAAGGGAGCGGGACGTGATAAAGTATTTCTGTGCATCTCTATTTTTTAACAAGGGAGCGGGACGTGATAAAGTGTTTCTGTGCATCTTTATTTTTAAAAAGGGAGCGGGACGTGATAAAGTGTTTCGGTGCATCTTTATTTTCAAAAAGGGAGCGGGACGTGATAAAGTGTTTCGGTTCATCTTTATTTTCAAAAAGGGAGCGGGACGTAGCCCAGTGATAAAGTGTTTCTGTGCATCTTTATTTTTAAAAAGGGAGCGGGACGTAGCCCAGTGATAAAGTGTCTCTGTGCATCTCTATTTTTAAAAAGGGAGCGGGACGTAGCCCAGTGATAAAGTGTCTCTGTGCATCTCTATTTTTAAAAAGGGAGCGGGACGTAGCCCTGTGATAAAGTGTCTCTGTGCATCTCTATTTTTAAAAAGGGAGCGGGACGTAGCCCAGTGATAAAATGTCTCTGTGCATCTCTATTTTTTAACAAGGGAGCGGGACGTAGCCCAGTGATAAAGTGTTTCTGTGCATCTTTATTTTTAAAAAGGGAGTGGGACGTAGCCCAGTGATAAAGTGTTTCTGTGCATCTTTATTTTTAAAAAGGGAGCGGGACGTGATAAAGTGTTTCTGTGCATCATTATTTTTAAAAAGGGAGTGGGACGTAGCCCAGTGATAAAGTGTTTCTGTGCATCTTTATTTTTAAAAAGGGAGCGGGACGTAGCCCAGTGATAAAGTGTCTCTGTGCATCTTTATTTTTAAAAAGGGAGAGGGACGTAGCCCAGTGATAAAGTGTCTGTGCATCTTTATTTTTAAAAAGGGAGCGGGACGTAGCCCAGTGATAAAGTGTTTCTGTGCATCTTTATTTTTAAAAAGGGAGCGGGACGTAGCCCAGTGATAAAGTGTCTCTGTGCATCATTATTTTTAAAAAGGGAGCGGGACGTAGCCCAGTGATAAAGTGTCTCTGTGCATCATTATTTTTAAAAGGGAAGAGGGACGTAGCCCAGTGATAAAGTGTCTCTGTGCATCTTTATTTTTAAAAAGGGAGCGGGACGTAGCCCAGTGATAAAGTGTCTCTGTGCATCTTTATTTTTAAAAAGGGAGCGGGACGTAGCCCAGTGATAAAGTGTCTCTGTGCATCTTTATTTTTAAAAAGGGAGCGGGACGTAGCCCAGTGATAAAGTGTCTCTGTGCATCTTTATTTTTAAAAAGGGAGCGGGACGTAGCCCAGAGATAAAGTGTCTCTGTGCATCTCTATTTTTAAAAAGGGAGCGGGACGTAGCCCAGTGATAAAGTGTCTCTGTGCATCTTTATTTTTAAAAAGGGAGCGGGACGTAGCCCAGTGATAAAGTGTCTCTGTGCATCTCTATTTTTAAAAAGGGAGCGGGACGTAGCCCAGTGATAAAGTGTCTCTGTGCATCTTTATTTTTTTAAAAAGGGAGCGGGATGTGATAAAGTGTCTCTGTGCATCTCTATTTTTAAAAAGGGAGCGGGACGTAGCCCAGTGATAAAGTGTCTCTGTGCATCTTTATTTTTAAAAAGGGAGCGGGACGTAGCCCAGTGATAAAGTGTCTCTGTGCATCTTTATTTTTAAAAAGGGAGCGGGACGTAGCCCAGTGATAAAGTGTCTCTGTGCATCTCTATTTTTAAAAAGGGAGCGGGACGTAGCCCAGTGATAAAGTGTCTCTGTGTGCATCTCTATTTTTAAAATGGGAGCGGGACGTAGCCCAGTGATAAAGTGTCTCTGTGTGCATCTCTATTTTTAAAAAGGGAAGTGGACGTAGCCCAGTGATAAAGTGTCTCTGTGCATCTTTATTTTTAAAAAGGGAGCGGGACGTAGCCCAGTGATAAAGCATTCACCTAATGTGCGGTCGGTCTGGGGTCGATTCCCATCGGTGGACCCACTGGGCTATTTCTAGTTCCAGTCGGTGCTGCACAACTGGTATATCAAAGGCCATAGTATGTACTATCCTCTCTATGGGATACTGCATGTAAAAGATCCCTTGCTGCTACTTGGAAAGAGAAGCCCATTGCGTGGCGGCAGCGGGTTTCCTCTCATTATCTCTGTGTGGTCCTTAATCATATGCTCGTAGCCATATAAACGTAATTAAAATATGTTGTGCGTCGTTAAATAAAACATTCCTTCTTTCATTTATTTAAAAACAAAATGTCTGGGAAGCATGCCTCTGAACCCACCTACGGATACCAGTATCTGTGAAGGAGTGAAGATTGCTTATTTGCTACACATTTTCGTTGTTATATAATATTATTCTTTACACAACAGTAAATATTTACTGATGCCTTCGACAGACTAACTTTGTACCATCATGTTCTGTCATATCACATGTATTAACATTTTGATATCCTCAAACCTATCTTAAGCGGCCACACATATAGTGTTCAAAAGTAACCGCTCAAAACAAGTGGCCGCTGAATACAGGTTGCCACTTTTTTAGTGTTTAAAAATATTTTTTGTCTTTTTTCTTTCTTTTTTTACCGTGTGTACTGTAATGGGTGTGTTCTATTGTTTACTATAAATCAACTTTCAACATGTCGCCATCTTCAGAAATAATAAAATGTAATTGAAAAGTGTGAATTTCATCGTTTGAAATACATTCTCTCACAAGTTAGTTGTCTCTTTTCATTTAATTACTACTTCTTGCGATGTGCTGTCATCAAAGGCGTACGGTATGTAGGGGTTAGGCAAAATACTCGAATCTGAATAACAACATTTATTCAGATCACTGCAAAACAACTATATATAGAACTGGGACCAATTTCAGAAAACATAGCATAGTTTTGCACGTAAACGTAAATCTACGACTAAACCACAATTTGTATTACTATTATAGTACAACAAATAGAGTTAAAAAGTAGACGTATGTCATTTTCTTTTGTTTTTAAAACACTCCCATCTTCTGTAATAATGTAATTTTCTACGTGAAATACTAGTAGATGCCAAACACATGTAAATGTAATGTATGACCGGTGTAACAGCTAATCGCAGTGAGACGTAAACTTACGACAGGCCCCTGGACACGAATCACTACGCATTACAACTAATATTGGATAGATGGATGGAATTGTTTAACGTGCACATTCAGAGCAAGCTGTTGTAACGCACGCCTGTCCTAGGTACAGGTGCCGGCCTCTGCCGGCTCCTCCGTCCAGGACAAGAAAGGTGTGGGATGGGTAGGAGGGGGGACTGCCTGCACTGGCAGGTGCAAAGGAGCACCAGCAGTCCGACCGTAGCCGGTAACAGGCGGAGGGTGGTATGGTGCTATGGAATTTGGAATGTCCCCTAGGATTAAGCCAAAGAGAATGGGTGCGCATTTTTGATGAAGGAATTTAGGCGCAATTTTGAACGGTCGATCTAAATGTAAAGGTAGGGAGCTACGTATAGGTTTGGAATTTAGTAGGCCGAGAGTAGCTCGTTAATTGGACCTAATTGGTGCTGACAGGTCTCCCTAGGTTGCTCATAGGAGCCCTTAAAAGGGCCTGAACTGTTCAGCTCAACTAATATTGTGGGTGAAGTGATATAAATACGTGGTGAAAAGGTTTCAGGCCACGCTCATTTTGCCCGAATATCGCTATCGTTTTTGCCCGAATTTGTCCAGCATTGGGGGGAAGGGGAGGGAGGAGGAGGAGGGTTACACAGTGGAGATGTCGGACTGAATGGGTACAAGTATCCAAGAAAGAGTAAAGATTGCTTATTTGCTGCACGTTGTCGTTTTTTTTTTTTTTTTTTTACAGAATAGTCAATTGTGTCCGCTTAACACAGGTATTTTGGGATCCCATTTAGGCGGCCGCTGGCCGCATTAGTCAGGTGACCGCATATTACAAATGCATTTACATTAAAAATTGTTTGGGAGGGTAAAACAAAAAGTGACCGCCTATGGCAGGTGAATACCGAATATTTAATTTTTACAAAGCATTCTGTAAAATAATATATATTTTGTCCGTTATTCTTGAAAATACCTCTTAACCCCTCCCATATCAAGCACTTAAACCGTTCTATCATTTTCGCTTGATGCGCGGCCGGTCTAGAATCGATCCTCGCCGGTGGGCCCATTGGGTTATTTCTCGTTCCAACCAGAGCTCCAAAACTAGTTTAACAAAGGTCGTGTGATGTATTATCCTGTCTGGGATGGTGCATCCTTTACTACTAACTGAAACATGTAGCGGGTTTCCTCTCTAAGACTAGGCCCCCTATATGTCTAAATTACCAAATGTTTGACATGCAATAGCCGATGAATAATAAATCAGTGTGCTCTAGTGGTGTCGTTAAACAAAACAAACTTAAAACTACATTCCCTGGAATATTTGTATTATTTAAGCATATAGAACAGAAAATCCAATTACGTTTGGTGCATATATGACGCCGCACTCCGCATTGGTTTCATTACGCTGGCTTATCCAGGTCAAAAAAAAAGCCATGATTTTGAAAGTGGAACACTTTTGACGGGCTCGTACCGATCTCGGTTTTCATTGGTATATCACAAGTATAGAATTCCCCAACAAGAGATCACGTGAGACTTCGCAATTTTGAACAAATGTAATTGTCTTGATTGAGGGGTCGTCTCATATCTCCAAAACATATTTATATAGAGATATGGTACAACGCCTTTCCAGGGGTCGGTGAGTGGGAGATTTGCCTTGATATTTTGACAGTGGCCAGCTGTTGGCATACGCGTTACATGTAAGGGGGTGTTACTAATTACGTAACGCTCTAGGGGTAGAGGAAGAGGGTACTGTGTTTGATTTACGTAACATTTTTCAAGACTATATGTTATTTTTATTCATTACTTAGACCTAAAAAGGTGTTTTTTGGAAATGCGCGGTCAGTCTAGGATCGATCCCCATCGGCGAGTATACAAAAGACCATGGTATGTGATATCCTGTCTATGGGATGGTACATATAAACGATCTCTTGCTAAAAAAAAAAATGTAGCGGGTTTCCAAGGCGCGTGTGCAGGGATTTCAGCGGGGTTGGGGTTATAGACTGTTGTGCGAAGTTTATATGAGGCCATGCTCCCCCAAAAAATACATTTCAATTTTTTTTAAGCTTGGGCAAGTAAGGGTTTCGACCTCCAATACCCTCCCCCTGCACATGCACCCGATTCCTCTCTAAGATTATATGTCAAAATTACCAAATGTTAGATATCCAACAGCAGATGGAAGGAAGGATAGGATATGTTTTATTTAACGACGCACTCAACACATTTTATTTACGGTTGTATGGAGTCGGATGATTATTAAATCAATATGCTTTATCTTTGATGTCGTTAACCCCCCCCCCCCCCCCCAACCTTACCCTTTCCAAACGAAATAATATTTATTTGAATTTGTCGATTTTAACACGTAAAATTAAGAAGTGAAAACGTTCATTGTCTACTTTAGTATATTTTATTAAAAAAAATATATACATGATTAATGTATTACTAGTGTAAGGGAAACGGAATTAAGTTGTGTTGAAAATAGGTGATATGGATTTATACTTTTAATAATTAATGTTTTATTATATGGGATATAGACTTGTTGATTTGTTAATATTTTAGGTATTGTAATTTGGTAATATATTTTGTAATTAGTGTAGATTAAGTTGGGTATTAATTAAGCATTGGCTGAATTATTATTATTATATTAAAGTTAAATTATTTAAGATTGTTATTTTGAGAAGTCCTGAGTAGACTATATTAAGGGGGAAGTAAAACAAATTGAGACCTTATTTGGGAGATGGCCAAAGGTACAATGCATGCCTAACTTCTGTTCGAGTAGACCATGTCTTTTGTCCTGTGTTAGGTTTGGTATCAGTGGTTGTGTTAGGTTTTGTAATAGTGATTTTGTTTGCAGCAGAAAGGTGCTATGTTTGCCTGAGCTACGAACATGTCTTGTTTATTAGGTTGTGTGGAGGTTTTGGGGTAGGATGAAAGGGTTGGTGTGATTTTATGTTAAGTGTAAATAAAATTTGACTAGTTAATTTTGTGTTTTCATTTCGTCTTCTGCACTAGACCTTAGTGAAACTCTTAATCATAGACAGCTACCTTGAAAGCCATATCAGATAAATTGAATCTGGGAAACTAATAAACGGGTTTAAGATACACAGAGAGATCTAGGGATTCCCGTTACACTAGTATACAAACTAAACTTTGAAAGTTTACTAACCCTTTATAAAATGTCAATTCTGAAATAGGAAGGTACGACTGTCGATAATACGTTGTCAAGATCAAACCGGTTTTAACTAAAGACTCTAGTACCGTATCCTCAACCGAACGTTCTTCGTACAGGCTGTCGTTTGTGCTTTGCCGAGCTATGGCGGCACAGGCGACGAATCAAGCGTATACGTTTGACGATATCCGTTCATAGCGAACACACACGACTTTTTAAAAAGTGCATTTGAGCTTGTAATTCACATTTGTACATGATGTTATAATATGGTAACCAGAGAATGTAACTTTAAATTTTGCCTATTAATAAAACGCGCGGTCGGCATAGGATCGATCCCCGTCAGTGGGCCCAGAAAGGCCGTGGTATGTAGTATCCTCTGTGGTATGCTGTTTATAAAAGATCGTTTGCTGCTAATCGGAAAGAGTAAACCAGTGTTTCGCGACAGCGGGTTTCCTCTCTCATTATCTGTGTGGTCATTAACCAAATATTCCTTCCTTCCTTCCTGTTGGAGTTTCATCATTTGTCATCGGTTATAACTGGTTTGTAACCCCGACCAACGTTTGATTACTTACTCAGTTAGAATGTACTTGTATATGAGCTACGAACATGTCTTGTTTATTAGGTTGTGTGGAGGTTTTGGGGTAGGATGAAAGGTTTGGTGTGATTTTATGTTAAGTGTAAATAAAATTTGACTAGTTAATTTTGTGTTTTCATTTCGTCTTCTGCACTAGACCTTAGTGAAACTCTTAATCATAGACAGCTACCTTGAAAGCCATATCAGATAAATTGAATCTGGGAAACTAATAAACGGGTTTAAGATACACAGAGAGATCTAGGGATTCCCGTTACACTAGTATACAAACTAAACTTTGAAAGTTTACTAACCCTTTATAAAATGTCAATTCTGAAATAGGAAGGTACGACTGTCGATAATACGTTGTCAAGATCAAACCGGTTTTAACTAAAGACTCTAGTACCGTATCCTCAACCGAACGTTCTTCGTACAGGCTGTCGTTTGTGCTTTGCCGAGCTATGGCGGCACAGGCGACGAATCAAGCGTATACGTTTGACGATATCCGTTCATAGCGAACACACACGACTTTTTAAAAAGTGCATTTGAGCTTGTAATTCACATTTGTACATGATGTTATAATATGGTAACCAGAGAATGTAACTTTAAATTTTGCCTATTAATAAAACGCGCGGTCGGCATAGGATCGATCCCCGTCAGTGGGCCCAGAAAGGCCGTGGTATGTAGTATCCTCTGTGGTATGCTGTTTATAAAAGATCGTTTGCTGCTAATCGGAAAGAGTAAACCAGTGTTTCGCGACAGCGGGTTTCCTCTCTCATTATCTGTGTGGTCATTAACCAAATATTCCTTCCTTCCTTCCTGTTGGAGTTTCATCATTTGTCATCGGTTATAACTGGTTTGTAACCCCGACCAACGTTTGATTACTTACTCAGTTAGAATGTACTTGTATATGAGCTACGAACATGTCTTGTTTATTAGGTTGTGTGGAGGTTTTGGGGTAGGATGAAAGGTTTGGTGTGATTTTATGTTAAGTGTAAATAAAATTTGACTAGTTAATTTTGTGTTTTCATTTCGTCTTCTGCACTAGACCTTAGTGAAACTCTTAATCATAGACAGCTACCTTGAAAGCCATATCAGATAAATTGAATCTGGGAAACTAATAAACGGGTTTAAGATACACAGAGAGATCTAGGGATTCCCGTTACACTAGTATACAAACTAAACTTTGAAAGTTTACTAACCCTTTATAAAATGTCAATTCTGAAATAGGAAGGTACGACTGTCGATAATACGTTGTCAAGATCAAACCGGTTTTAACTAAAGACTCTAGTACCGTATCCTCAACCGAACGTTCTTCGTACAGGCTGTCGTTTGTGCATTGCCGAGCTATGGCGGCACAGGCGACGAATCAAGCGTATACGTTTGACGATATCCGTTCATAGCGAACACACACGACTTTTTAAAAAGTGCATTTGAGCTTGTAATTCACATTTGTACATGATGTTATAATATGGTAACCAGAGAATGTAACTTTAAATTTTGCCTATTAATAAAACGCGCGGTCGGCATAGGATCGATCCCCGTCAGTGGGCCCAGAAAGGCCGTGGTATGTAGTATCCTCTGTGGTATGCTGTTTATAAAAGATCGTTTGCTGCTAATCGGAAAGAGTAAACCAGTGTTTCGCGACAGCGGGTTTCCTCTCTCATTATCTGTGTGGTCATTAACCAAATATTCCTTCCTTCCTTCCTGTTGGAGTTTCATCATTTGTCATCGGTTATAACTGGTTTGTAACCCCGACCAACGTTTGATTACTCACTCAGTTAGAATGTACTTGTATATGAACTAAAGGATTTAATTATTTGAGGTATATGCACCTATTGTCATGCCCCTGCGCGTGCTGTAGTAACCTCGCCGTGGTGCAGGGGTGTAACATTCTGTTTGAGAATGGCCAATACAGCACAAATTGAAATTTTGTGTAAAAGTCAGTATCTATCTGTGATATTTGTCTTTTTGCACAGTTCTTTACACTGTTTTTATTTAAATCTTGAATTTTTATATTGATGTTGATCATCACGTTATTTGTTTGCATTACCATAGTTTGACACCCAATAGCCGATGTATTTTTCATTCATTCATTCTATTGTCATGCTTACCTGGATATGTCCTACAGATTTCGAAAATTTTACCGATAATTTTTGCAGTTTTATGAAGCAGAGGCCAGGCAAATGTACTTTCATAATGTTGCCGTTTTTTGTAATATTCACAGGTGTTGCATAATCGATGCCAATCTAAGTATGAGCGAGTCGAACAGGACGAGTTCTAGATATACTGGAGCTACCCAACATCTTGATTTCACTTTTGGAACTGGCAGTGAAACCTCCGACATCCGGGGAACATCATCAGTGGAATCTGTATTTAATTTTAACTCAGGTAAGTTAAGCAGACGATAAATACAGGGTATATTAAAATATCGACAGTACCAAATAATTTCAAATAACCAATACACTTTGGTATACATGTAATTATAGTAAATATATATTTTAAAAAACAACAACAAACAAACAAACAAAATAGAATCACAGGTGCAACTTAATAAATAAATCGTATACATATATATGTATATACACATGGACAAAAATAAGGATTTACATAACCGGTACCAACAAATAGGTTAGATAGAGTGACTGCAATGACAAATCTTTGTCCATAGTGTCGGGAAGTTAACCGTGTTACTTAAATTCAATCCCATGTTAAATCTTTTATTTTACACAGATATTACAACCCTAGTGGTAAATAAAATATGCTCTCCAGTGCCCTTATTTCTTTCCATCAATATACTGTGCGAGCTAGGTTCGTAGAGAGATTTAACAAAGTAAGTTTAACAAAATGTACATCAGACGTTGGTTGATGATCTCTCCCTATAATAGACCAAATGGGTTCAACTTTTGATATCGGTACCCACGTCACTACTTTTTCAAATATGTTTCATAAGACGGGTTAATGCAAATAGGGTGTATTTTAAGCCAAAACAAGGCTTAAATTTAGCAAATGTTCACTGTACTAATTCATTTTTGGTCTTGTCAATTTTTGCTAAACGGGGTTAATTCCCCTAAATATAAAGTTTTCATTTTAGGGTGTATGGGTAACTTAAACTTAAACTAATAATAATAATAATAATAATAATCATATATATATATATATGTGTGTGTGTGTGTGTGTGTGTGTGTGTGTGTGTGTGTGTGTGTGTGTGTGTGTGTGTGTGTGTGTGTGTGTGTGTTTGTGTGTGTGTGTGTGTGTGTGTTCCTTCAGGAAATAAAAAACAAAAATCGCTATCCAAATAGTGTCAGAGGTCGTACTGTGACATTGATAATCAACTGGCAGACGACCGTTTCAATAACTTATGCTTTTAGTTGAAAAAGAGGTACTTTTATAGGTAAATAAACACAGGAAAATGTGGCTATTCCTTTTTCTATTTAAAAAAAATAATTTGGCTTTTTACTGTTAAAAGGTGTGTATGTACAAAAGTGTCATGGGCCTGTGGGCTTTGCAAATAAAAAAAACGTATTATTTTCTACTGACGTATGGATGCCACAGTCAGTTAGGAGGGGCCTCATTATCGTCTTTATAGATGTAGTCAAAAATAGCGGCTGCTATTTAATTTTGTTCACCTCTTAACCGCCACACAAGCTACACTACTTATTTATTTCAGGCCGTTTTTCAGTGATAGTCAAAAGGGGTGGGTGGGAAGCTAAACTCGAATGTTTTGGACACTAAGAGGTGTATATCCAGATGCCACGCTAGTTACACTATTGATTTATTGATCCCTTCATTTCAGCTTTAATTGAATCGCCATTTCTGTACCAAAGTCGTCGTACAACCCCGGTACTCGTATTCGACTTCCGGAAGTCAGTTGCCCCTCTTGAGTTACTGCAGGGCAGTAACATTGTTTTGGAAGAAGATGATCTTATGGACACAAACACATTATCAAGAAAGTGGAATGTACTACCGGAGTGTGTAATTGTCAGTTCTGACAGTACGAAAAAGATTGCAGTCATAGTGGATCGGTCATGTACAAAGAGAAATCTATTTTTACTAATAAACTGTTATCATGATAATTATCCCAGAGATCTCTACTGTGTACGTGTAGATGAACACAGTACTGTGTCTCAACTGATTTATACAATTTCAGAAAAAGAGGTACAGAAAGATCAAGGAAAGGTATGTTTGCTTCTACAAGGACAAATTGTTCAAAGTTCTGACGAAAAGGTTATTAACCTCGGTTTAAATAACCTTGTAGAATGCAAACCCATCAATCAGCAACCAATAACTTTAAAATGTCGTTATCATGTGACCCCAAAAGTGGAAATTCTGTATTACCTGGAATGCTTGAACACGGACACTGTTCGGGAAGTAATAGACAAAATAGAATCGCATTTGGGAAAAGAATGTCCAAACATTTTACATCAAGGTGACGAGATTGTCATTTCTTGTGATACTTGCATTTTAGAGAACAATGGTTATTTGTTTCCTAGTGATGAAGCGAGTTTATCTCAGACTGATGTATTTCCTCGCGTGCCAGAGACCATCACAATTCAGACCAAAAGAGGTGATAGTATACCTATTGTTGCTGTCTACAATGACCTTAGGACTGCCATCGTAATACAACGAAATATATCAACAGAAGATCTACGATATCAAATCGGAAAGCACGTTAAGAAACGTCCACAGGCTTTGAAGCTGAAAATAAACAACACCAAACTACCAGACATCAACAATCTTGCGAAATTAGATTCGTTCACCAGCAACTGCGAGATACAGGTTGTATTCTCAAAGAAAACCACATTCCAAACCAAAGTGATATTTACAAATGATAACACTGATTCCAGAATCGTGGACATGTACAAAAATGATAAAATTTGTCAATTGAAAGATATCATAGCTTCGTCTATAGGAGCTAGACCTTTTGATCTACAATTGTGCTACTCTGGAGCGCAAATGGACGATAACAAACGGTTGAAAGAATACTACATCAGGTCTGATGGGATAATCGAGGTGGTTGTACTTGAAAATCGCATAAAACTCATGATCAGATATTGCTGGTTTCCACCACTGATTATTGCCATAGATAATTCGCGAAATACCAAGGTACTGCAGCTGAAGACTTTCTTATCAACGATACTGAACTTGGGGGTTTTGGAAATGAACATTGTCTTTAAAGGAACGTCTTTGCGTAACTGTGCCACTGTTTCTGAATCTGGTATCAGGTGTTATGACACACTCGTTGTGTGCATGTTTTCACACAATGAAAGGAAGCATAACAAAAACATTTTTAGACGGATCTGGTTAGACGGTGTGGGAACAGTTCATTTAGATGAAGCAGCTACAATGATTAATGGAGAAGTTTGGGGTGTTCCAGGTAGACCTTAATATCTATGAACTTTGTATCAAGGAAAACACCATTCACATTTATGTACTTTGTTTTTGCTTTGTTTTGTGCGTATTTTTATTTTTGTGTGTGTTTTAAGTTTTTTTTAGTGGCGCGGGCTCGGGCGTGAGCTCGATAGTGCACCTCTTAATTTAATCGTACAATTTCATCAGCAGCGAAAAAAGTAATTTAATGAAGTAATAATGTTTATGATACTAAAAAAACATTAAATATAACAAATGACATTAATATGTTACAAATAGATATCACTCGATACCCTATGATTCAGCACCGTTAGAAAAGTAAGCTATGCCAAGTTAAGTGGAAATTACATTATTACTAGACATAAAATAATTGCGTATGCATTGCCAGGGATTTATCCAGGCGTTCTGTGGATCCGAACACGGGCACCTTCCCAGTGTTTCTGCCAGAAATACATTTTTGGCTATGGCGCTATGGAATTGAATGCAACCAGTCAACCTCCCCCAGAAAGAAAATGGGTTAAGTTTAGGGTTAGGGTTAAGAAAATCATACAGTAATGATGAGAGTAATTAATTTTGTCAAAAAGTTAATTTTTAAAAATAAAATTTTGGGTATTGCGCCATACCCGTTTTACCCTCTGGCAGAAACCCTGCTTCCCAAAATAAGGTAGCACTGAAAATTCCCAATTTCTATTCTAAAAATTCCCTATATATATATATATATATATATATATATATATATATATATATATATATATATATATATATATATATATATGTATATATTTAATTATGTCTGTTCCAATACATTAATTCAAGAGTTGTGTACTACATTATTCGGTGGCTTGAAAAAATATCCCAAGTATGAATTATTCTTACTAAATTTTCCAATCCCTTCAGACATGAGACCCTGGCAAAAACATCTTCGATAAATACCTGATTGCATACTTTTCCCTGTATTCAACTTCCAAAAAGTGACATGCTTTTTTATTACATTACATTATATATATTACAGGATTTAAAGACTTGGATACACTACCAGGTTATTGTCATCAAGATGATGAACTGAAGGGTTCACACAGAGGTATACGACTCCTAGACGATGAACAGAAAGGAGATGCCTTTAAGCTGAATCGTCAGCAACGACAAAACACCGTGCGATCAAGTCAGTCTGGGCACGTGACTAGGCACGACACGACACATTCAACAGAAGGATCTTCCACTAGCTCAGTCATATGCACCGAGAGAACAACATATCAGGAAGCGACCCACTGTGCTGAAAACAGAACTTCAACAACAGCAATATCACCGAGTTCAGTCACAAGAGAGTCACAGGCATCGCTAGGGTCACAGAGTTTGGTCAAAACAGAATCAGAGACCGGACTCACAACAAAGCCACAGACTGTGTTTACAACAGAACATCAGAGTGTGCTCACAACCGAGTCACGAAGTTTAACACGTTACCAAAGTGCGGATCCATTTCATGCAAATGAAACCAAGTCAATGACTGTGAAAGACGGCTTTTACAACTTTACGTTTCAAGGTAGATATTCAACAGCAGCTGTAGAGAAACTATTCGCGCGTGACCGTTCATATCCAGATATATTGGCAGAGATGACTCGGAGTGTTTCGCAGTTATCATTACCAGAAAGCCCGGTGAAAGGTAATAATTATTACACACACACACACACGCACGCACGCACTACTAAAAGAGGCTAGATGACACGATCAACAGGCAGATTCAAAACCCTACACAAAAATACTACTCGTATAAATTCCCCTTCCATGTGACACCACACCCCATCTACGCCCAGAGTAATAGTGCTTAAAAACTAGGGTCCGTTTCTTTAAGTAAACTTACTAAGGTGACACTCCATAATTGACGTATGCATTCGTAGTCATTAAACAAAAACATTCTTATAGCAAGTTTACACTAAAAACCGTCCAATGTTCAGAAAACAAAAAAAGAGTAAGCACTAGGTTATTTTTATGTAAGGATATCCATAATGACGTCATTCAGGTTTGACGTCACTTATTCTTACGTCATTTGAATATCGCGTAATTGCTGACTGGAATTTAAAGTTGCGTATACAGATTACAAAAACACATATTGAGCTTGAGATTATATGATAAAGAAGGAAGGAAGGAAAAGTTTTATTTAACGACGCACTCAACACATTTTATTTACGGTTATATGGCGTCAGGCATATGGTTAAGGATCACACAGATATTGAGAAAGGAAACCCGCTGTTGCCACTTCATGGGCTACTCTTTTCGATTAGCAGCAAGGGATCCTTTATATGCACCATCCCACAGACAGGATAGTACATACCACGGCATTTGTTACACCAGTTGTGGAGCACTGGCTGGAACGAAAAATAGCCCAATAGGTCCACCGACGGGGATCGATCCTAGACCGACCGCACATCAAGCGAATGCTTTACCACTGGGCTACGCCCCGCTCCATATGATAAAGAGATTATTACCCTCGTGTGTTTCGGTATCGTCAATATCATATATTAGGAATAAAAAAAAAATATATATATATATTATGCTCTCTAGAGGCTCACATAATACAATTTTTATTCCTAATATATGATATTGACAATACCGAAAAAACACTGGTAATAATCTCTATATATTATATATTAGCTAGCATATTCAGTGTAATCAAAGTATGATATTTTTCGGATCACATACTTTCAGAATTTGATAACTTTGCAAATTAGATGTAAATTAATCGAGGTCACGGCACTACGTTTATTAACATTTAAGCAAACGTACTAGGGTAACACTCCATTATTGACGTAGCGCTCGCTTAATGCGCGGTTGGTTTGGGATCGATCCCCGTCGGTGGGCCCATTGGGTTATTTCTCGTTCGAATCAGTGCATCACGACTGGTATATCAAAGGCCCTGGTATGTGCAATCCTATCTGTGGGATGGTGCATATAAAAGATCCCTTGTTACTAATGGAAAAATGTAGCGGGTTTCCTCGCTATGCCTGTGTCAAAATTATCATGTTTGACATCCAATAGTCGATGATTAAAAAATCAAATTGCTCCAGTGGTGTCGTTAAACAAAACAAACTTCCATTATAGACGTATGCATTCACAGTCATCAAACAAAAACATTTCAATAGAAACTATAGACTGAAAACTGTCCAGCGTTCAGAGAACAAAACACGTTATTATCCACGTGGTTAATAATAATGATACGAAGCACACGTGTAATAACAAATGTAATGACGTAATTTTGGGAAGCGACGTCATAACATGATATTGCTTCCCCAGTCCTAACTCAGACTGTGCGTTTGAAATATTATGTGATTTTGTCGTCTTCTTCTAGTTATGGCTGAAATTTGACGTCATTTCCATTTAAAAGGACATCGCGTCACATATTCTTACGTCATTTGAATATCGAGTAATGGCAGACTGGAATTAAAGTTGCGTATAGAGTTTATTAGGAATAAAAATAATATATGATATTGATGATACCGAAACCCACCTTGAAAATAACCTCTATATACTTATCTTTGGGGGGGGGGGGGGGGGGGGGGGGGGGGGGATTTTAAGATATCAGACTTTTAACTTTTCTTACTTAAGCCAATTAAGTTTTAGGCATGCTGCTTTGGAAACAATACCACAACATTGACAGGAATAATAGAATTTGTCGTCTGTGCCATATGAATGTAGTAGAAGACGAATATCACTTTGTTTTAGTGTGTCCTTTCTTCAGTAACATAAGAGATAAATATATTAAACCTTTTTATTACAATAAACCATCAACATTTAAATTAACGCAACTACTGTCCAGCGACAATTCAAAACAGCTAATTAAATTGTGTAAGTATTTGAACACTGCTACCACGCATAGAACAGACAACATTGATACATGACATATGTTATTATATTGTATATTATTGCTATGCATGCATTACCCATTTACTATAGAATTTTATCGATTGTAACCCGATGCTACATACCATTCCCCGCAGTGTGCACATTATATTATTTTATATATAAATATGTATGTATGCCTACAAAATGTATATTTTTTGGCAAAAATAAAATGTGTGTTTATTGGATATACACCTCAACCTTTTGGGCTGTCTATTCAGGCGAGGAGCTAACAATTAGTTGCTAATGGTCACAAGTAGCTAGAGAAGATAGTTTTGTGATCTTAGACCTCCCTATTAAGTCATTGTAACGCACTTGCCTGTACCGGCATGCGAACCCAGTACCTACCAGACTTAAAACCATTGGCTTAACGTCTACGCCATCGAAGTCAGTATATCAGACTGAATGTGGGATGATATTGATTGTTCCTATTTTAATTAATATTAACTGAGTGAGAACTCTATGTTTGAGATTATAATAAAAACTAATGCATGCCATAACAATAATTATTAGAATAATAAATAATATCTGGACTAGACTATTGCCATTATTGCTGAGATGCGATACTGGATATTCTATAGAGTTGTATACATTTGATGAAATGTTGTTTTGCAATAAATATTTTATTGCCGAGTAAAAAAATTAGCAATCCAATATTCAAAGTTGTTTACATGTATAACTATATTTTATTTTGTAGACGAACTTCAACATATATTCCTTGTTCTTTCTAAGAAGCTTGGTAAAGAATGGCAGATGCTGGCATTGCATTTGGGGTTAGAACAGAAAGACATTGACATGTGCGAATGTGAACATGGAAAGAATCTAGAAATGAAGATACACAGCATGCTGTCCTGCTGGAGGTCTAAGATGGGAAAACTGGCAACCAAAGAAGAACTACTTAGTAGATTAAGATCATATGAGCTCAACAATATTGCCGATGACTTGGAAAACGATTTTCCCCGATAGTCTATAAAGTTAGAACTGTTTCGTAGATTAAGATCGTATGAGCTCAACAGTATTGCCAATGACTTGGAAAACGATTTTCCCGATAGTCTATAAAGTTAGAACTGTTTCGTAGATTAAGATTGTGTGAGCTCAACAGTATTGCCGATGACTTGGGAAAACATTTCTCCAACAGTCTATAAAGTTGCCGCCATTGTGCAACCTCATACCTCTCCTACCCCGTCTGACACGCCGTGCATGCAAGCACCATGCAGGCATCCTCGTCCTTTGCCGCTAAAAAGCTGGTCTCACTCATTACACTAACGATCGCTGGTCGAACCCATGCCACTAACGATCGCTGGTCGAACCCATGTCACTAACGATCGCTGGTCTAACCATAGTGTATAAAATTATGATAAATGAAGGTGTTCACATGGGTATAGGCTTAAATATTTAGTATATGTATACATGATACCCTAAATGATACCAAATCATTTTAAATAATAAAAAAAACTACACTTTTGTTCATACGGTTTCTGAACAACGGCAATATCAATACTTACAAGCTTAGAATGATGAAGTCAAGGTAGCAAGGTGTTAAAAAAAGGTGATATTTAAAGATAAAACCAACCATTACAATGTCTTTGACAAAACGACGATCCTACTTGACATACCAATATGTAAACTAGCCACCATCTTGCCCGACAGTTCCCAGGCCTATACTATACCAACATTTTTTGTGATAACGTTAGCTCATTGACCCACGATGAACATTGCTTAACTGAATTGCTACTCCAAACAAAATAATCCAAATACGAGACACAACGATACACCATAAAAGCGACTCTAGCTTTGAAACAGCTGAACATGCAAGTCGAGCGAGTTCAAAGTAAAAGTAGATTTTTTAAAAGTTAAAACTTTCGAGTCCGACCAGTCGTCAATTACCAGTTTTACCTCACGTATGCCATCGACTTCCTTTGACACTATTATTAATATCTTGAAAGATCTTAATGGTCACCAGCAACAGATATCTATCAAATTGGATACTTGTATTTTATTATATTACGTATACAATGCCTGTATCTTTTGCTATTAATAATGTGATTTTTTAGTCTCTCATAACTCCCTAAGCAGTGGCTTTTATATTGTTTATTAAGAAGGTTTCTCATGTCTTTTATTCTGTATATATTGAGTGAGACTTTAATAAAATAGTTGTGTATCTGTCTGTCTGTATAAGTGAGAATGAGTTCAAAACTTATCTTAGCAGTGTTAAAATTTTCTATTAAAAAAGGAAAATGTTTTGAACTCGACTCGAAACGAAACCAGCTCATTCAAAACAAAACTCACTCATGAAATAGTTAATTTAAAAACAGAGCACAGAATAGAATAGAATAGAATAGATGTTTAACAGAAGACATCGGCTGTTGGGTGTCAAACTATGGTATATGCAAACATTAAGTGATGCTCAACAACGGGAAACAGAGCCATTCATGTATCAATTGAAAGAATAAAGTTTACTTCAAACTAGCACTGGACAGGACTAATAATTCTGAACAATACACGCGGCAAAATAGTGTTAGAATATTTGGAATTGCGAACTAAAATAAACAGCGCGAAAAATCATTGACAAAACACTTCGAGACAAATGTTTCAAAACATTGGCATGAATGTAGTGAAACTTGATGTTACTGTCGCTTGTAGAAAAATCCAAGACCAGTTATTGTCAAGTTATAGCCAGAACACACAAGATAGTGGCGATTATTAAGCGAAGAAAACTGAAAGGTACACGCGTTGTTATAACAGAGGATTTAACAACACACGATTGCTTTCTTCAACGAAGTAACGTCCATGTAGGTTGGAGTCGAGACGGGATCAACTGTGGCAACCTTCGGTCTAACGGAAGTGTTGTTAGCATAGGCGTACGGGCTGACTTTTGTCCGAATTAAACGAAAATTCCTGAATGTGGATAACTACCTTTATTCATATTAGCATTACTACGAAACAGCTATATAGGGTTGCAAACGAACCACCACGCATTTTTACATGGATTACAACTAATTGTGAGGTAGAATGATGGAAATACATGGTAAAAAGGTCTCTGGTTAGCACATTTTGCTGTAATATTTATATCATTTTTGCCCGAATTTGAGGTTTTCTTCCAGAACTGTCTCGTACGCGTATGGTTGTTAGTTATAGTACTGACAATGAGAGACCTATTGCGACCGTATGTAGTTGTGCCAGTATTCAGAATATTGACATTAGTCGATTTTAAAGTTGAACATTCACGCTGCAGATCTAAAGGATAGATTCGACTTTATATGTTGGACACGATTAAAGCAAAATATTTTTAAAATCGACTCTTTATCTAATTCTTCCTTCTCTTCTATCGTAATCTTTTTCTCCTCTTCTATCGTAATCTTTTTCTCCTCTTCTATCGTAATCTTTTTCTCCTTTCTCCTCTTCTTCTTTTTTCTTGAACTTTTCCATCTTCCTCCGCTTGTTTTTCCCTCACTTTATTACTGGTTTAAAATAGTATTATATATTAAGTTGTTATGTAATTGTTAATTAATCTGTGTTATTTGTTTGAAGTTTTTATTTCTTTTAACGAATGTTTTAATGTTTTGTTTTGTTTTGTTTTGTTTGTTTGTTTGGGTTTTGTTTTGTTTTGGGTGGTTTTGTGTTGTTGTTTGTTGTTGGGGTAAACATGAAAAACACTATAATTCCCGGATCAGATGTATTTGCAGTTGAATTTTACTCTCTTTTTAAAAATAAAGAAGACATTAGTAGATTTCTTTGGCACTCTAACAAATTATCTGATTTTCAAAGACAAGGCACTATAACTTGTATTCCTAAAGTAGGTAGAGATAGACGACAAAAAACATGGACGACCTATTACACTGATTGTAGACATTAAAATTGCCTGGTGCTATTGCCTGCAGGATGAAAAAGGTTCTGTCCAGTATAACTAGATTTCTGATAGGACGATTTATAGAAGAACATATGATTTTATATGACATTATGGCGTTTTCTGAATTGAATCGAATTTCTAGTTTGTTGTTAACAATTGATTCTGAAATGGCATTCGACATTGTTGGGTGGGAATATACTGATTAAAAGCTAGAAACCTTTACTTTTAATAAGGAAAATATGAACAGCAGAGACAGATTCTATGTAATTCCTTACCGCATTTTCAACCAATAGATTTACAATTACTGTTATATATGGCACATTAAAGGATGCTAATAATAAAGAAATATTTACTTGTGTTCAAATATATATCAAACAAACTCATCGTTTTGATTAATAAAGTATAATTTAAATTACCATATGGATTATTTGTAAGTGTGATAACGAGTTCGACTGCACGTGAAGTACATGTACTATTTGTGTTTAATCTTGCATCACTATTTCTTTTCTTCTTCTTTCATATTCTTTTGTATATAATATATTTCCACTGGTTATACGTTACTCTTTAAAGGGACATTTCTGAGTTTTCTGCATTGTAATATGTTTCCGACTAATAAAATATTTCTACGATTAAACTTACATAATAAAGATATTTTCTTGTTTAGAATATGAGTGTCTGTATATTCAATGTGTTTCTGGTCGCCTTAATATGTGTAAGAAGCCCAAACTGGATTTTGTCTTCAAATAACTCCGTACGTACGAAACAAGAATATTTTAGGAAATATAATGAAATTTAACCTAGTACAAATATTAGAGCGATCAGAAGCACGTTTAAAATACAGCTACTAATATTTTATGCAGAAAAATATATTTGATATGTAATTACAATCGGTAAAAAGTCTGTCAGTCGATAACATCTTTAAAATTGCAGCAAACTCAGGAATGTGCCTTTAAAGGTAGTTTAAATTTACAGCTATGCGATATAGGTCGCCATGTATATAGAAGAGGGTCTCGTATGTTGTTAAACTTGTTCCCGATTCTTTTGTTCTTTGTACAATAAAGTATGTTTTCAATCAATGCTTTAAATTTAGTCCCTGGTTACCATATTATAACATCATAATAGAGAGAGAGAGAGAGAGAGAGAGTGAGAGAGAGAGAGAGAGAGAGAGAGAGAGAGAGAGAGAGAGAGAGAGAGAGAGAGAGAGAGAGAGAGAGAGAGAGAGAGAGAGAGAGTTTTCTAAATATTTGGTGTAATGTTGTACAGAAATGAATGATTATTTGAGTTCATTGCCGAAGACATTCTTGTGGTATTTGGAAATCATCATGGATTACGGATCATGGAAATTTCAAAATGTACTTTAGTCCCCAGAAACATATTTAGGACAATAAAAACATAAAAATTATATATTACAAACTATACGTTGTTTCTAATATGATTATTTGTGTCAGCCATATTGAATATACTGCCGCCATCTTGGATTTCCGCCATATTCAATTTTCCCAAATGATTTTCCACCATGAAATTGTGCTCAGCGAACCTGGAAACCTTATAAATGACATATTACAAGATACATTCCAAGCAAAACAATCATCAGAGTGAATAATGCACATGCTTTATACCCGGGGGGGGGGGGGGGGGGGGGGGGGGTAGTACAACTTCAGGGATTAGGTACAGTAGTTTTAACCGTTAGCATATGAAATATGGAAAATGTGTAGTTGTTTCACTTGTATGAAAGGTAATCCCATATTTTGATATCGCACAGACTATCAAA
This sequence comes from Gigantopelta aegis, assembly GCF_016097555.1. Lineage (NCBI taxonomy): Eukaryota > Metazoa > Mollusca > Gastropoda > Neomphalida > Peltospiridae > Gigantopelta > Gigantopelta aegis. The sequence continues at coordinate 60,305,139 of NC_054707.1, read as the reverse complement.
TATGATTAATGTAAAACAGAACCATGCTGAAAAATACAAAACTCATCGGTCTTGCAGCATTTGTGTTGTCATAAATTAAAAATAATTTTCATTAGGGTAAGTATATTTAATAACTATATGTATTGCTTCCAAGTAGAAAAAGAATTAAGAAAATAGTTTTAAACTTTGTGCATTTTTAATTCACGTTTCGCTATGAATGTAAAATGACCTTATTGACCTATGTGACCTAAACATTAAACGGTAAAAATAGCAACCACCTATAACATGTCCAGGAACCACATTACAATGATATTAACAGAGAAGACTGCTTTTAACATGCAAATGCCATCGAACTGGGGTTTTTTCTTGTTTTTTGGCTAGTCCACTAAAAGTGCGCTGGCCTTTTCTTGGTTACTTAGAAATTGTTTACTTTTTGTGTTACGTTTTATTGTACATTTTGTTTTCCCCTAGATTAAAAGTTATTTGAATAATATTTTTGACAGCTGAACGGCAGCGCCCGGCAGTGATGGCAACACCTGCCCATGTTAATAGCTGAGCTGGTTGAGGGCCATTAAAATAATGCGTAACGCTCGAGGGGGTGGGTGGGTGGTTGTAGATGCAAACGTTTTGTAGCGTTACAGGGGATGGATTTATGTGTTACGTAACGCCCTTTAATTTGTTTTAGGTTTTTTTAAAAACTAAAATCCTTTGTTTTGTTTTGTGTTTTTCATAAACGCTCTGTCACGGCGACAATAGGTAGTTATAGCTAGGCGTATACACACAATATATGATATATAATATACAAGGATTATAAATCCAGTAGAAATGCGTATCCGTGCTGTCCCAAATGGCAAAACAGTAAAAGTTAAAGTTTGTTTTGTTTAACGACACCACTAGAACACATTCATTAATTAGTCATCGGCTATTGGATGTCAAACATTTGGCAATTCAGACATGTCGTCTTAGAGAGGAAACCCGCTACATCTTTTATGCACTTTCCCACAGACAGACAAGCACATATTACAGCCTTTGACCAGTTGTGGTGCACTGGTTGAAACGAGAAAAACACCAATTAGTTGAATGGATCTACCTCAGGCAAGCACTCAACTGACTCAGTGAAATCCCGCCCCACGGCAAAACGGCCTACGTTAAAATTATATGACACCCACCGCATGACTTGTTTGTGAATGTGAGGGGGAGGGTCTCCCAGCGTTACGTCATAGTTTGTATGGTCTAGCGTTACGGAGCGTTACAGGAGAAGGGTGTGTGTCTAATTTTGACAAAAAAATGGCGTTACGTAATATTTGAACGGCACCTTGGGAAGGGATGTGTAAGGATAAGTTTAAATGTTACATATATGTTTTATGACTTCTATGGTGGCATGCAAACAGAAGATGAAATATAATGTCGTTTGTCTCCTGAATATAACCTTCCGATGATAAAAAAACACAACATTAAAGGCATATTGTCACAGACCACTGACCTATTTAATGGTCTAACGAAGTATTACCTGAACAAAAATAATTTGATTTGTCTCTAAATGTACTTTATTCAACCATCTTCATAACCACCATACTCCATTTATTAATGACATTTTGTAAATAAAATAATTGAATTATGGCAATGGTCTATAATTCAAAAACTAAAATTGCCGACAGGGATGACATGGATTTCACTCCATCATGGTTCAGTTAAAGAGATGCGATCGCTAGATTTGGTGTCCAACAATTAATGTAATTTTTATTTATTATTCATTTTTAGAGAAATAAGGTCCTTAAATCTGTGACAGTATGCCTTTAACTGTTTTTTTTTCCACAAAGAACTCGACGACGTTTGCCATCTATGGAACGTGCACAGAATCCGACGATATAGAAATATGTACTTGAATAACAGACGACCGTTCCTAATGTATTCACTGCCGGAAACCTACGGTACCCTGGACTACATGTGTCCAACTGAAAATTCCGAGAAGCTGCGACTTTGCAGACAAGAATGTTCTTTCAAGTTGAACTACCCTTGTGATAAGGACATGTATGAATTCTGCATTCTCTTGATGGATGAAAATGGGTTTGTTCTGCCACATGACCACGCAGAAGCAACTGATTTGTACACTGCAAGGTAAAGTCTAGAAAAAAGAGTAGTGCCGACCCCACTTCCTATTTCTTCTTAGAAGTGGGGCGGTCAATACATCATTAAGGAACCTACCCGTTGCTGTCTTTTAGCCATCTTCTTTTTGAAGTAGAAGTTCCTCCCTGTTATTCCTATTACATAATTTCCAAGTATGAATAATACTTCTAACTTTGTATGGCGAAATGACAAAAAACAACGAAAAAACAAAACTGAAAGCGTTAAGTGGTCTAGTGCGGAGCGTTACATAGAAGGGCATTTGTGTCTAATTTGATTAAAAATGGCGTTACGTAATATGTTTTGAACGTGGGAAGGGATGTGTAAGGATAAGTTTAATGTTACATATATGTTTTATGACTTCTATGGTGGCATGCAAACAGATCAATATAATGTCGTTTGTCTCCTGAATATAACCTTCCGTGATAAAAAAACACAAATAAAGGCATATTGTCACAGACCACTGACCTATTTAAAAACAAAATCAAATCGTCCCTAAGTACTTTTCGATACTTGCTCTTATTATTATTTTTTAAAAGTGATGGTCTGTACAAAAACTAAAAAACTAGGGATGACAGATTCCACTCATATATGTACTACTAGGTGTATGCTCGCTATTATGTTTCCAACAATTAATGAGTTTATTATCCATTTTTAGAGAAAAAGGTCCTTAAATCTGTGACAGTATGCCTTTAACTGTTTTTTTTTTCAGAAAGAACTCGACGACGTTTATTAAACGTAATCCGAATATACACTAATAATATTAATCACACTAGAATGATTTATCAACGTTTACAGTTAAAAGTAGTCTATATGGATAGCCTATGGGTTCACCATCCTAACCACTGTATACAACTAGGAGAAACAAGGATCCTAAGTATTGTGTGTTGTTTCAGTTAATGTTGCATTCCAATCGTCTCGTATTCATCATGTTCACGACTGGATATGTTCGATATATGATAATGTAAGTATTCCCGTGACACCATCTTACCTCCTATCATGAAAATGGAGAGGACTTTTCGACATCGAGTTATCCACTCGTGAATACGACATTTGACTTAATTAAAATGTCATTCACAACTGTTCATAACATGGATAACACGAGGCGATTGGAACGACAATCAAGATTATTCAAGGCATGTCCATCACCCAGATATTGCTGCTTAAAATGTTGTCAAATTCCGTGCGGAATTGCGGAAAGTTATCATAGTCCTGCGGAACCACCAACAAATTGGTGCATGTATGGCCTACAGAGCGCCTGCCAAGACCAGTTAGATCTGAGAAGTCGACTGAGATGAATTCTTTCACCATCAGATCTGAACCGGTGCAGAATCACAAGAAACGTTTCAGTTGGGATGATTCGAGCCCTTTGACGTAACGCCTTACGTACCCAGACATGGTTTTTTGCGCGTCTCCAAGTTTTTCAGGAAACTGCAGGACATTTACAACTTTCTTGGTGTCGCGGAACAGGCGCTGGTAGAGACATGTGAGGTCTTCCTGGCTGTGGAACGCTAGCGGTGCCAGTATTGCACGCCAACAGTCTATGACAAACATTGGAGTCGGTATTATTTCCTTGTGTGCAATTTCTTCCACCACAGTGTTTATGTTTTCCTCAGATACTCTCTTTCAGCATTTATACTGGTCCAGGACATCATAGAGTTCCTCTTCCTCGATACTGATAAAGTCTGTTAGTGATTTCTGCAGCACATCTCTGTCAACACGATCGACAAACCCTAGGAAGACGTCTGTTAACTTGGTAAAGACTTTTACATATACGTTTTCCTCTAAAAAGGTGGGGCGATTGCAATTGGGATATACTTAAACTCCCGCCAGCCAGCAAGGTATACTCTGGCTGCAGATTGCCACTCTTCAACACTGAAGTCGTGACACTGGAAATAAAATTCTCCCCAAAAACTGGGTTAAGCAGTCTCGATATACACCATTTCCAACGTAATCCTCGGTATTTTCGTTGTCCAGCTGCCATTTCATGTTTAGGAATTCTCCAAGAATAGTATCGTGGGAAAAAGCCTTTATCATGCCCTGAAGACAGTACGAACGTCTGATAATAACATTTCTCAGAGACCTTTCGATTTGAGGTTGCAGTGGCAAGGTGTCCTCAATGAAGAAGCTGTCAGTATTATACAAGGGTCCGAACTGGATCTCAGTGTCTATTGACTGCTCGTCCAAAATGAGAAACTGTTCACTTCTAGGGGTAGAGGTGGCTGCAGGTTCTTGACCACTGCTGGGATCAAAATCAGTCTCGGTGGGTGGAACAGATACTGTTTCAATTGCACTCTTGGCATGCTCCATTATAGACGCATTGACGGTTTCTTCCTTGTTCAGTATTTCTTCCATATCACCAAAAGAAACAGGTGGCTTTGATATTGTAGCTCTGGTTATGTTAGCACCGTCATAGCCATTGTCTTCGGACAGGTCCTTCTTCCTAGTTGAAAGACAGAATAGATACAGTTCAGCGAATGTCAGGTCATCTTCGAAATCGGTTTCTTTGAAATCCTTTAATGCGAATGTGAAGTCAGACAAAGATCCTCTAGGGGATATATCATTAGTAAAGAACATGTCTTTACCTAACTGCAAGATGTCTTGCTTTCTTATTGATTTGTCTACTGAAGGGCGACGTGTATCCCCACCCTTTTTAGCCCTAACCTGCTTGTATTTGCCTGCAAAAGTCAAAATCAATCCAGCCAATTTCAATTATACCCTTTCCTTTAAATTCGTGTGATTCATGCAACTGTTCGGCGTCTTTCCGCATCTTAAACTTCTTTCTTAGTTTGTCCAATAAACTAGCTTTTCTTTTGCTGGCTGTATGATGCTTTTCTATCGCGTCATCAGTTTTGTTCAGAACCTTACACAACAGAATAACTGCCAACCTATCGCCATGGCGAGGTATGTATGTGGACAACTGGTCATCGTCCACCAACTGTACAGTGGCAACATCAATCTGAAACACGCAAGAACAGCGGATCACACGGCAATATTTCTTCTCTTGTCTATCCAAAGAACAAGGAAAACATGCTCCCTAAGTCAATAAATGAATAATACATGTTCATGGATATACCATGAGATATACACAATATAATTGTGTTATATTGCACAAGGAAATGTCTTATAGTCATATAGGTAGCACTAAACCAAATAACTTCCGGCTGGGTCAAAGTTCGAGGTGCACCAAACTTTTTATAGAGAAGTTAACACCACAAGTCCTATGGTTGGTTATAAATGTGAGTGTGTTGGTTGTAAAAAAATTAGTTTCATCTGGCCTACAAATGTATGCAATTTTATTTCATCTAGTACCAATGTGTTAAGTAGCCTTGTGCTTGGAACATGTTGTAAAACATCTGGTTATACCGAAAATGAGCCATGAAAGGTACTATTTTCTGCAGTTAATACTTTGAGATAGGGGTTGTAGTACTGATATTTATGGGTCATAGTTTGGTTGATATATTGCATATAGTGTTTTTAAACACAAACGTTAATATGGTCGCCTACGGAATTTTATTTGGTATAGTCTTACCTTTAGTCTCTCTCTCTCTCTCTCTCTCTCTCTCTCTCTCTCTCTCTCTCTCTCTCTCTCTCTCTCTCTCTCTCTCTCTCTCTCTCTCTCTCTCTCTCTCTCTCTCTCTGATTTTGACTAAGAGCTCAGATACACAATGTAATTATATTATTATGTACGAGTAAATGTGCTACACGTGTACTAACTTACTATTACTCTTACTGATTCAACCAAGAGCTAAACGATCTAGAAGACCCACCAGACATAAATTATAATTTATGATGGCTCACCCAACTGGAAAACTGCTAATTAAATTGGTTGACCGTATATCGTACTTTGTCTCGTCATGTCAATTTTCACTCCACCAGGCACCAGATACATAAATGAGATGTTGTATACTACTCAATAAGGGCGGGATTTAGCTCAGTCGGTTGATGGCGGATCCATTCAACTGATTAAATTTCTTTTCCTTACAACCAGTGCACTACAACTGGTCAAAAGTCGTGGTATGTGATTTCCTGTATGTGAGAAAGTGCATATAAAAGATCCCTTGCTGTATTAGGAAAAAGGTAGCAGGTTTCCTTAGATGACTGTGTCATAATTACCAAATGTTTGACATTCAGTAGCCGATGATTAATAAATCAATGTGTTCTAGTGGTGTCGTTAAACAAAACAAATTACTTGTACTTTTAACTTTAACTACTTAGTAACTTTCAGCCAACAGATATTGCTATGAATGTGCTTAGGGATATACAAATGTACGTAGCAGAAACGAAAGGAATACCACTTGTTGGTAAATCAACTATTTCTAATTTTTACTTATCTAAATGCGTAAGATCTATTTGCTATCAAATTAAGATCGACTCTTTTAAACAAGTGTTGCACAAGGCCTAACAGTGATTCCTATAATGAATAACCACTTATGTTAAAAATAAACGCATATTCGTAATACACTTCCTCACTGAGCCGTTGAACTCACTGTGCCAACCCAGTTCCAACCAGCGTTAAGTCCGATGGTTTAACCCCTATACCGCTGAGGCTGGTTGTGTCGATATGCAACTAACCACAATTATATTTACGTGCTTATATCCTCTGAAGGTTCCGACGAACAACGGTTGCAACGTGTGGGACAGAAGGGTAGGGTATGTCGATATTCATTCATTTAAATTACGTGTAGATTATAATATGGTACCAGTAAAACATGTTACAAACATGAGTGTATGGGTTATTTAAAGATGGAGTTATATAGTAGTCAGCAAATACGGTATGTAATTCATGCTAAATGATTGCGTTCAAGGATGGTGGGTGGCTCATTAGGTTTCATGTTCATTACGTCAGGCAATGGCATTTCTAACCCTCATGTATGCCATACAAGTAGTTGATAAAAACGTGACAGGTCCTTTCGTGGAAATAGGATGTTGGAACATGTTGATCTTACCTTTTCCTCTGAATTTTTTTTCTCCTACGTCTCTTTGGATTAGGAACTAATACTGTTTTTCATCTTTTGTCCGTTTGAGTTTTCTGGAATAAGTAGTACAATCTGTTCAGTTACTTTTTGCGCATACGGCAATGGCGGCATAGAAGGTATGGCCGGTAATAGACTGGCTCCTAGGGAATTTTAGTAGGAGGCGGTCCTAACTATGGCGAGTGGTGGTGGTGGGGGTGTCGAGGCATGCTCACCAGGAAAATGTGTTGAAAAGAAAGAATCAAGGAAGAGTTTCAATCACCAAAATCCACCCCCTGCAAACGCGCCTGCAGGGTTCACCTCCCAGTGGGCTACCAGATCCCACTCACCGTGAATTGGAATGTCTCAAAATACTATACTAAAAATAACGAAGGCATACAAATGTAGGGCAATATACTATGCAAGTGCTATGTTTAGTCATTTTCAAAACATGCTAACTAAACTTATCAACAATTAAAACCTAACATTTGACATAACATTTGCTTTTCCAAGTCATATTACAAATATGATTAGATTTTCATACAAAAACTGCCCCCATTTCAGTCAGCCATCTTGAATGTTTTCAACCCAATATCTAAGAGTATTACAATACTCAATAATCCCATAAACATCAATTTTGACACCATTTTGGAAAAGGGTCGCCATCTTGTTCGCACCAACTTTAGAAAATACAATCTTATATTTTTATGAACTCCACACCCATAGATTAATTTCAGCCATAGTGACAAAATAAATTATACTTCCGGCTCCGGTTACTCAAAAGCTAAGGCTCTTTTCCAGCCTCTGCTGCAAGACTAGAATGTAGGAAATGTTTTATTTAACGTTGCACTCAACACATTTTTATTTACGGTTATATGGCGTCAAGCATATGGTTATGGACTGCACAGATAATGAGAGAGGAAAGCCGCTGCCGCCTCCACAGTGTATGTGCTACTATACATGCACTTGTTTTCGATTGGTAGCAAGGAATCCATTACATGCACCATCCCACAAGAAGGATAATATATACCATGGCCTTTGTTACACCAGGTGGGTGGAACAAGAAAGGGCTTAATAGGCCCACCGACGGGGATCGATCGCATATCAGGCAAACGGTGTGCACCCCGTGTCTGAGGATATAAATATATTCTAAAATACTTTTGGGGCAAATATTTCGCCTCATAGATTTAAATGAGATGACTGGAATCTTGAATGATGTTGACACGATATAACCTGATATTGCCCGAAATATTACTCAGGGGGCAAAACCCCTTTTTAAAACATGCTGTAAAAGGTTTGCTACCTAAAATCACATCTACATATATCTGGGATCACCACCTAGGTGGACAACCTTGTCATCAAGCTACTGGAAACGTATAGATCGCTGTTAAATACGGTTCCCCTCTGCGAAAATCACGCAACATTTTTCGCTAGCACAGTAGTCAGTTTCAAATTTGGTCTCTCTTTAGAAAGTATTCACTAGTGTTCGGTCCGAATATTCGAATATTCGCTTGCTAATTTGCTAATAGTATTAACACAGCGTATTTTGCGAATGTTAATGAAGTAATAGAATGAATGAATAGACGTCTCAAGTTGGTGTTGTAAGTTCTTGTATTTAACTTTCCAAACATGAAACATGATTAATAAATTACCAACATGGTGATACAGATACTATACAAGTCAGAGCTCTTGGGTAAATGACACACAGGTCTCCCGATAGAGTTGACATTGTTACTGAGACCTCAAGGGTCACCCCTTGGGTCCAACCGTCCTGGTCTCTCTCTGGGTCTCTGTATTTTTTGTCTCTTTCTGGGTTTTTTTATTTTTTATATAAGACTCTGCTAAAATGGTTACGTCTTAATGTTTCTTGGGTATTTATTTCCCGTAAATAGCATTTCCCTAGGCACGTACCCAAAGTAAGACCTCTTTGTGAATTGTGTCACATGATAAATTATAATAGTTAACTGCCGACATAAGAAGTAATACTTAATTGTTGGCAGACCGGGTATTAGCTGGGGGCATCAATTAAAAGTCCGCAGTGTCTTGGTTGCAGTGATTTAGTTTCAAACTAATTGTCTCATTGCTAGCCCCTAAGTAACTAAAGTCTAAGTTATTGCATAATCGACAGGTGACACCCTAACAATTAATTGAATCGTATATGAACGCTAAAAATATATAAAGTACATTTGAATATACTAGTAGTTGTAAATCTTCCACTGTGATAGTTCTCCCTCGTCTAAAGAAAGACTCGTCCCGAGTCCGAAATGTTGTAGCACAAATACACAGTTGCATCTGTCAGACATGTTTTTCGCTTGTATCGTAATTTCGTTGTGTCAGTTGATTAGTGTTCACGTTGTCTGAGGCAATTGTAGATGGGCGTCTTGAGTTCGAATCCAGTCACAGTCAGTGATGGTGTTGTCGTCTGTATAAACACATACATGGTTTTTGGCTACATGAATGTCAAGCTTACATTTTAAATTTAATTTACTTATTATTGATAATTAATAATAACAATTGATAGGTATTGAAATAAGTACATCTACATGTGAGTTAGCATTTAGAAAAGAGCATTTTAAACAGAACATTTGTAATGGACATAGATTTGCATGATATTCACAAATTCTTTTGCCAAATAACCACTTACCGTTATGACAGACCGTGTCACTTGGGAAGTTCCGTTGTGTAGAATTTCGTGTTAAGCTAGTTGTCCGGATTTTGGGTTTTCGTTGACACGAATATTGATGCATTTCTGTTGGTCCAACAGTTCTATAAGTTCTATTTCTGTCAAATCTTGATTAGAAAAAAATCTTTTTCGCAAGATTGTGCTCGTATCAATTATACTTGGTCCAGTTATACTCGGCTGTACTTGTATGAAGCATCATGTAGATGGTGTTGTAGTCGCTTCGCTGTAGTCAGGTAGATATTCATTATACTTGCTTAGCTGAAGGTCGATGTAGATCTTGCTGTTGTCCTTTTACATTAGGTAACGATCGAATTGAAATATGTCGTGGCCACCAACAATCTCAACTCTGCCATCTACTTTGTTATACTCGTCTGGCTGTAGAATAAGTAGATTTTCGTTGTATACTCTGACCGAATGCTTCTTAGACGGATTCGCTTCAGTGTGAGAGTGTTGAATCTTGCCATCGGATCTCCACCAATTAACACAGCGTAATTATTTTTAGTTTTTCTTTTACCGGAATGTTAAATGAAGTAACAGAAGTCTCAAGTTGGTGTTGTAAGTTCTTGTATTTAACTTTCCAAACATGAAACATGATTAATAAATTACCAACATGGTGATACAGATAATATACAAGTCAGAGCTCTTGGGTGAATGACACACAGGTCTCCCGATAGAGTTGACATTGTTACTGAGACCTCAAGGGTCTCCCCTTTGGGTCAGCCTTCCTGATCTCTGTCTCTAGGTATCTGTGTCTATATTCTTCTGTTTCTTTCTGTTTTTTCTTTTATAAGACTCTGCTAAAATGGTTACGTCTTAATATTCCTTGGATATTTATTTTTTACTTAAATAGCATTTCCCTAGGCACGTACCCAAAGTAAGACCTCTTTGTGAATTGTGTCACATGATAAATTATAATAGTTAACTGCCGACATAAGAAGTAATACTAGGGTATTAGCTGGGGGCATCAATTAAAAGTCCACAGTGTCTTGATTGCAGTGATTTAGTTTAATAATTATTTTTAATAATACATGACCGTACATATACATAATGGAGAGATATTTCAATATGTATTTTATACAATGTTTATCAGGGGCGTAGGCTGCGGGGGGGGGGGGCGCGGGAGGTTCGGACGGACCCCCCCCCCCCCCCCCCCCCCCGCTTAAGCAAATGGTCCGCTTTAAGAACTAAAACATATAGGTTTATACATATAGAGTTTCTGGTGGTGCAGAAACAAAATAGAAAAAGGTTCACTTGGTTCATATTCGAACCCACCCCCCCCCCCCCTTCCATGGCCAGATCACGCTACGCCCCTGGTGTGTGTGTGTGTGTGTGTGTGTGTGTGCGTGTGTGTGTGCACATTAGTGGTTAAACTTTAAAAAAAAATTGTTTTATGTTTTGTTGTTGCTGTTATTGTTGGTGTTGTTGTGTGTGTGTGGGGGGGGGGCATTTATATAGATTGTCCCCCGGCGTTAAAACGTGAGGGGGACGCGTCCCCCGTCACCCACCGATCGACGCCCATGCTCACCACTACCACCATCCACGCATATGATCATCACAGTATTAGAGTAGCCTACAGGCACACATGTAGCCTACCACAAAGAACTGTCATGAATTATATACTCTTCAAAAAAACGTAGAGGAACTCTAATAAGAATTTACAATTGCCAAAATTGTACGGTATATTAGCTGAAGGGAATGGTTATATGATAATAATGAACATTACAACCGGTAGTTCAGTATTACAGTAGGTTTTATGACCACGAAAGATTTTGAAGGACGATTGGGGTCAGAAGTGAAATTTGAAAGTTGACGGTTTTTTATCATTAAATTGGAAATTCAAACAATAAAAATGACTAAAAACAAAACAATAACAACTGTATGATCAACAGAATGAAAAAGATTGACAGAAATAATGTTTCACAGTGATTAATCGACCTTCCTGGAAATTGTCAAAATCGAGAATGACACCCCACGCACGTGTACGGAGCAACTGCGTGATGCACGTGCAAACTATGGAATGTGTTTCGGTATGTTGATAGACAGACCTGAACGTTCTTTACTAGGATGTCTGTGGTCAAAACGTATGTTCGGTCTAATAGTTGATATTAACATTAATATTTCAGGTTCCCCTACTTATTTTGAAGAGTATATATTAAATCTTTCCAATAGTTCGCGAACACACTATCGGAGATTCATGGTTGAATGCCACCGACAGCACGACTTTGTCGCAACATCTCTTGGAGATTCATGGTTGAATGCCACCGACAGCACGACTTTGTCACAACATCTCTTGGGTACAAAATGCCTAGAGACATGACATGAATCAACTGCATTCAGGTTTGAATACAGTATTTTTCAGTGTAGTGAAGCTATACTGTCTTCTTCTTTTTTTAATTTATAGACAGGAATAACCTGCATTCAAAACACAGTTAAGTCAAATTATTTATCCACGCCAAGGCAATTTACGTGTCTGGTTTAGTTTAGATCTGTAGAATACAGAAACGGCGTGTCAGTTAAGCTTCTTAGTGTAAATTATATCGTTAAAGATCCACTTAAAAACTATGTTGGTCTAGAGTACTTTTGGTTGGAATCTACAGCTTCTTCCTTTGAATACTCATTTCTGTACAAACGTCACGTGGTGTTTCCGATTGGTGGTGTTTCCGATCGCCCTGATGTTTATAGAAGCTCGTAGGGCGTAGGCGGTTTCGGTCGTAGGGTGGTTAAGTTTGTTCTGGGATCCCACTCCCCCTCTACCCCCCCCCCCCCCCCCCACCCCCCGATTGGTCACACTGAAGTTCCAGACAGGGACAGTGTTCCTTCTTAATTTACCCAATAAATAATTCTGTGAGGCCTGAGCCCAATCTTCCCCCTTGGCCTTCCTAGGGATAATTTATATGTTTAAGGAACGCCCGATAAAAAATAGCGCATATTATAAATTATTTAAATAGTTTGATAAGGGATAGGAATATTATTGTTAATTTATTATTTTAGATTGTGCTTTCTAAATTTGATATATTTGTTTTTAGTAAAATCCCATTTCCCCTATTAGTGTAAATATTCAAAATTGTCCCCTTAGTATTTCTGTCCCAGGTCGGATCTCTGGCTATCCAGAAACCGGACCCGGGATGGACACGCCTGAAACCTTAGTGGTATAGGGGCATAGAAGCTCAAATTGGTATTTTTAGTTGAACTTTTGGCGCTCTACAAAATCTGAATAAAACTGAGCTTTTTGATACTTACTTATTATAAGTGTTAACTATTATCCTGTTCAATTATTTAGACCCAAAGTTTTTTGCAAATGTTACGTTTATTTCCTATTCGATATTTTTTTTCTTTGCATTTACATGAAAAAACAAACCCAAACCCCGACAGGTTTTATATACAAATCATCATATGAAATGCACGAAGTTGACTTAATTCCACTTTTTAAAAATCTCTGTGTGTTCGGAATGCACGTTATGTCTTCTATAAATAACTAAGGTCATTTGCATATCAAAAGCATCATTCTATAGTGCGTTTCAAACTAATGTTCGGTTCTATCGTCCTATCCGCACAAATCGTAGTATGACCTATATTTAAGAAAATATCTGTAAACATGAAGCAGGCGCGGATTCAGGTGGGGAGTTCAAGTGACAAAACCTCAGTTTAAAAAAAAAATATGTATCAAATATTATAATTATATTGTGGAATACACAAGCGCGCGCGCTGAAGGGAGAGACAGACAAACAGAGAGAGAGAGAGAGAGAGAGAGAGAGAGAGAGAGAGAGAGAGAGAGAGAGAGAGAGGTGATTTATGTAACGACGCACTCAACATATTTTAATCTATGGTTATATGGTTATAGGGAGAGAGAGAGAGAAGAATATGGTATGCATGCGATTGGTGGAGGTGTGACCCTCTGCACAACCCCAACCCCACTTAAGGCTTCTTTTGTATATGGAGCAGGACGTAGCTCAGAGGTAAAGCGTTCGCTCATGGTAGGTCGACTGATCGATCCCACATGGTGGACCCACAACTGATGTATAAAGGCTGTGGTATGTGCTATCCTGTCTATGGGATGGTGCATATAAAACGTCCCTTATTGCTTATCAAAATTGCTTATCGGAAACAGTGGGCCATGTGGCGGTAGCGAGTTTCTTTCTCACTGTCATATTGGTCCTTAACCGTTTTGTCTGACGCCACATAAACGTATATCAAATGCGTTGAGTGTGTCGTTAAATAAACATTTCTCTCGTATGTATGTGTAGTCTATATGCATTTCTAGTCGATTAGTTTATAGGTTGTTAGGTTGTTTGATAGTGAATAATATGGAAATAAATTGTTTTTGGTGTTAAATAGTTCATGCATACATTAAAGTAATACTCCTGATGGGTATGGAGAAATAACTTAATCAGTCGACGAACTCATTTCTTCATCACTATCTTCGTTATGGGGGACTATCACAGGGGGTATTTTATTTCTTATAAAACTATTTGTTTTCTAAAATCTTCTTCGATCTTTATTACATGTTTAACTGCGTCAGAGAAGTGTGTAGGTGTGACAGAGTTCAATGCATGTGCAAGTTCTCTCCGCACCGTGGTCATTTTACCATCATTATGACGAGCTATGTGCCCTTTGACTTGACTCCAGATCAGTTCTATCGGATTGAGTTCAGAATGTCTTGGCGGCAGTCTTAGACACAAGTGCCCATGGCGTTCAGCAATATCATCAGTAACAAATTGCTTTGCACATTTGTTACTTTTCACAAGTTCATAAAGAACTGGCTTTGTCATGTTACTCTCAAAAGGTATATTTTTGTTTCGTAGCCACGACTGAATTTCTTCCTTTTTAGCGTTTAGTGCAGGACATCGTGTAATCTCAGTTAATTTGTTGTGGTAGCTTGCGTTATCCATGACGATAACAGAAGGTTCTGGTAGAGAAGGCATAAGTTGTTCTTCAAACCATTTGATGAAATTGTCATGATTCATCTCACCATGATAGTCTCCGTCTGTTTTTTTTAGCCTCAAAGATCAATTCACAGCCATCTATCAATCCATATTTGTCACAGCCAGCATGACAAATAATAAGTCTTTTTCCCTTCCCAGTCACCGAACAGAGTTTAGGAACTCGATCAGCAGCGTCTGATTTCGGCAGGTGATTGGCGGTACTTGTGCCCGGGTGGATATCTGTCCAGTGGTGGGATGTTGTGTGGTTGACATTCACCCAGGTCTCATCTTGATACACTATTAAATACCCCTGTTCTCGTAAACTGGATATTTCATGGAGATAGGATAGTCTCCTGTCTGATATATTGGCGTCCTCAAAAATCACATATGTTGGTATTTAAAATCGAGGTCATGGAGTGTTCTTCGTAAAGTTGATATGGATGTGTTGATTCCACATTCCTCCCTTAAAGCCACGTTAATCTTATGTAATGTAGGTAATTCGCCCTCTCTATAAAATCTGTATACTCGTCGTCTAATAACATCTTTATCAAATAAATCTATGAGTTTTCGGTCGTGTTTTTTAACAGTGATTTCTGTGCTCGGATTCGTAGAGCTTAGATTTTTCACAGTTCTTTTTACTGTTGAAACCGAAACTTTAAGTGCAGCGGCAACTCGATCGACAATTCGATAAGAAGCATACCTAGGTCTACCGCGCTGATATTCATCTTCAAAATAATCGAAAACGTTCTTAATACACGATTTTACATCAACTGAAGTGTTTTTCGATTTACCCATATTTTTCCTCAAATAACAATAACAAGAATGTCGACTAATACATTTTCAATGAATTTATATACCCTACCTAATTTGTATTTTACGTGGTTTACACATTGCTACAATACCACGTGCAGTCATAGATCGAAATAATGATGTTATTGACCAAGCAATGCTATCGTATTTTGGACATTCAGGGCTGTGTATGCGGGATACAAAATGGTTGAACCCATACGAGTCCGAACAATAGCCCTTTGGTTTTTCGCATTACAAATGTAACACCCCACCCCCAAACCCCAGCCCCTAGCACCACCATAAATACTATATATATATATATATATATATATTATATATATATATATATATATATATATATATATATATATATATATATATACGTATGAGTTCCCAATTTAGAGGCAAATTAAATAACATTTTTATTATTATTTGATGTTGGTGGCCTTTGACATTTATCCCCCCCCCCCGGTCTTCTGGGTCCGGCCCTGCATTAAATTTATTTTTAAATTTGGAAAGCACATTCCGCGGCGGTGTGTGAGGTGATTTGTGTTTATTACTGTGCTACACCTCAGTTGTGTTAGGTTAGGTATGGTATGCTAATATAGAATTGATATAATAAAATAAAAATACATAATACATTAGCTAAATTGATTAAATATAATGCACCTACAAGAGATGGTTACATGTTCTGTTTGTTTACATCTATGTTTAACGGAAAGATTAGACAATGCTGTTACACACTGCAAAACAATAATAACCTTCATTTAGTGAAACAAGCTATAATGGCCTTCACGTAGCCTCAGATCCCAATCTTTTGATATGCAAATGACCTTAGTTATTTATAGGAGAAATAACGTGCATTCCGAACACACAGAGATTTTTAAAAAGTGGAATTAAGTCAACTTCGTGCATTTTATATGATGATTTGTATATAAAACCTGTCGGGGTTTGGGTTTGTTTTCATGTAAATGCAAAGAAAAAAACATATCGAATAGGAAATAAACGTAACATTTGCAAAAAACTTTGGGTCTAAATAATTGAACAGGATAATAGTACAATGTATATCATATTTAATGAATCGTCGGCCTGTTGGCCATTCAAAACTTCAACAGATCAACAGAATATAAGGATTTATTCATTTCCAAATTAGAATACTTTGGGTTGAAGCAATCTAAACCTTGGTTGATTAAACAAATATTTGTATTCTATACTGTATACATGTATACTATTTGGTAGTCCTAATTTCAATATCTTATTACTTAAAGGGACATTCCTGAGTTTGCTGCATTGTAAAATGTTTCAGACTAATAAAATATTTATACTATTAAACTTACATATTAAAAATATATTTTCTTGTTTAGAATATTAGTATCTGTATATTCAATCCGTTTCTGGTCGTCTTAATATTTGTGAAAAAACTCAAACTGGATTTTGTCTTAAAATAATTTCGTATGTCCGAAAACAAATATTTTAGGAAATAAAATGAAATTTAACCTAGTACAAATATTAGAACGATCAGAAACACGTTTAATATATAGCCACTAATATTTTATGCAGAAAAATATATTTGATATGTAATTACAATCGTTAAAAAGTCTCTGTTAGTCGAGAACATCTAAAAAAATTGCAGCAAATTCAGGAATGTCCCTTTAACAATACTTGTATAGATATAACGTATTATTAGTAAATATTTAAAACAAAATCCAAATTTTATAGAAGTTGTAATAAAACTTAACTGAAATATTAAAGTATTATTTATTTCCGAAATGGAAAATCGATTAATAATTAAACAAACCATTTTGTTATCTCTATTTATTTATATTTTAATAATGAGCGCATTTGGTACTAAATATGAAGAGAGACAATGCTGATATAGAGCAGTAGGGTGGATGAGGGTGGGTACGTCTGCCGGCCCCATTAACTCTAATTATCTATCTATCCATCCATCCATCCATCCATCCATCCACCATTTTCCTCCTCTAAAGAAACAAAACAGAGCACTGCCTGAACATGTTTATTGACAATATTTAATCAATCGTCTTTAATTAATAACAATAACGATAAGAGAGACAGCGGTTCTGATCGATATCCAGCTCAGAAGACTCACCATTAAGTCACGGTTTGTTTGTCAGACGCTGATAGTGGAGAGTTCTGTTGTATATCAAAATAAAAGAGTTTTAGTAAAAATGTGGCAGGAGACACTTAGTGCAGTACTACTGATGCATATCACTATTGTTCTGTTCATCAAACAACTTTTTTTTTGTTTTCAGGCAAGATAAAATGTATGTACTTTTTAAAATGTACAAAACAGAAATTAAAATTTGTTCTCTTTATGTTCAGTTTGATAATGTCTGTGCGTGAGCGCACACGCGTTTAAGTGTTTATAAATGTATAATGTACATGTATATATGTATGTATGTATGTATGTATGTATGTATGCATGTATTGATGTATGAATATCTATATATTGTATTTATGTCGAGGTTGAATACATAGATATTAACGCACTGCCGCAGGGGATAGTTAAATCCTTTCTGGGCTCACAATTTGTCCCATGCCGTCGCTGGGACTCGAACATGTGGCACCGAATCTCTCGCAAATTGAAAACTAACCACGATGCGCTCTGAGCTATTGAGGCATCCATAAAAAGGATGCTCTTTAATGCAACCACATGCATGGGGCCCACAATCTACGCGGTCGATCCCGCTTACGTGCATGAAACAGTGGGCAGACCTGGCACTGGCTGGTATGTATGTCTGTATGAATATCTATATATTGTATGTATGTCGAGGTTGACTGTTACATAAATATTAACGCACTGGCGCAGGCGATAATTAAATCCATTCTGGCCTCAGATGCATGTATGTATGTATCTATCTATGTATGTATCTATGTGCATGTGTATATGTGTGTCTATGTATTTGTAGACACAAACACAGTTATACACTAGACACACACACGCACACACGCAAACACACGCACGCAGACACAAACACAAACACTGACACGCAAACACGTACATAAACGTTATTCCTTTGTTTTCTCAGAGAGAGTGCATCAGCATCCATATTGGCCAGGCCGGAACTCAGATCGGCAATGCATGCTGGTGTCACGTGGATCCTATAATACCTGTAACTGAATAAAACACGATTATCCAAATATCTCTCCTAACTGTATATCTATTAGATCTCTCTGTATCGGGCAAGCTACTACCCGAGTGGCCCGGCTCTAGGAGTGATCAGAGATAATCTTATATAAGATATATATATATATATATATAGCACGTTTAGTTCACTAGAAAACACAACAAAACACAATACACTTTGGAATCTGTATTAACACTACGCTGACAAATGTACTTGCCGCAGTAGTTAATTAACAACAACAATATAATAACAACCCAGAGCTAATCACTTAATTAGTTAATCACTAGGGGTCTAGTTTACACAATATTCTAAATCACTTCACCGTGATACAACACACACACGTGTGATAATTGAGAAACGCTGCCAGGGGAACTTAATTAATAAAGGAATTACAACTCTATTCCTAACTGGTTAATTTTTAATTAACCCTTAAATACTCATTCAGTAACCTTGTAATACAGAATTAATACGTCTCGAGGGTGTTATTTGTCGAGATAGTTGTTAACATCTGTTGTGTAATAATTAAGAAAAAGAATGGGTCCAAGCTCACAAATAACCGAAGCAGGTTTGACACTTCATTATTCTTTCATTTCAATGTCAGTGTTCGCATCCCGGTACCGGCTCCAACCCAGAGCGAGCTCTTAAAGGGGCATTCCTGAGTTTGTTACATTATAAGATGTTTCCGACTAATAAAATTTTTCTACGATTAAACTTACATATTAAATATGTTTTCTTGTTTAGAATATCAGTGTCTGTATATTCAATTTGTTTCTGGTCGTCTTAATATTTGTAAGGAGCTCAAACTGAATTCTGTTTTCAAATAATTTCGTACGTACGAAAAAATAATATTTTAGGAAATAAAATGAAATTTAACCTAATAAAAATATTAGAACGATCAGAAACACCTTTAATATACAGCCACTAATATTTTATGCAGAAAAATATATTTGATATATAATTACAATCGTTTAAAAGGCTATGTTAGTCGATAACACCTTAATAGTTGGAGCAAACTCGGGAATGTCCCTTTAAGGGCTCAATGGGTAGGTGTAAGGCCACTAAACCCTCTTCTCTCTCTCTCACTAACTACTAACAAACTAACAACTAACCCACTGTCCTGAACAGGCAGCCCAGATAGCTGAGGTGTGTGCCCAAGACAGCGTGCTTGAACCTTAATTGGATATAAGCACGAAAATAAGTTGAAATCAATCAATCAATCAATGTCAGTGTACAGAAAATTATAAAATTTACGCAAAACATTATCAAATAGAATTAATTTAACACAATCCCCCAACAAACACACACAAAAAACAACAAAACCCCCACAAAAAACCTAACAGTTTTAGAACATTTAGTTTATACACCGTAAAAAATAAACATGAGCTCATATTCCAACACACAATACAAGTTGCAATCAAAAATATAATATAACTTAAAAGTTAAGTTAAATATCTTTTTATGCCAAACTGTTAAAATGTTTTGCTAAATGTGATAACTAACTACAGTAGTATAAAATACATGAACAACTAGTTGACTAGAAAAAGGCCATTTATTGGTGATATAATACATGACGAAAACTGACAATATTCACATACATATCTATCTAGTTGCATAACATCAATATATGTACTAAATAAATTTGACACTATTATCACTAATAAATTCAAAGACGCCACCATATTATGAACCTCACAATATACCCAAACAACTTTTAAGTTCATCATCATCTTCAGATAATCTGGACGAGGGCGCGATGTGCCCGTGTTTCTAGTGACTACGGAGGCATACTTTTCCGACATAAAATAAAAACTAGATGTTCTGAAATACAATTCCCCACATTCTACAAGTAAAAGGGGCGATACGTAGCCCAGTGGTAAAGCGCTCACCTGATGCGCGGTCTGTCTGGCTATTTCTGGTATATGAGAGACCGTGGTATGTGCTATCATGTCTGTGGGATAGGACATATAAAAGATCCCATGCTACTAATGGGACAGTGTAGCAGGTTTCCTCTCTAAGACTATATGTCAAAATTACCAAATGTTCGACATACAATAGCCGATAATTAATAAATCAATGTGTTCTAGTGCTGTCGTTAAACAAAACACACTTTAACTTTAACTTTATAAGTAAAATTCATCATGACAAATGCTGGTAAATACAAAACGTTTTAAATGTATATTCGTTAAATATATAGACGCCTCAGTAATGCTGCCCCGGAAAATGTGGCACGATGTGATAAGAAAGGAATGTAGGAATGTACCGTAGATTCATTAGTCCAATTATCATTATCAACGATTTCCGCAAGAAATTATATCACAAAAGTTACAAATATATTTTTAAAATTCAACTTTTAAACTTTATAAGTAGGACTAATTTTAAGGCCAGCTAAATTCCCACCTCTATTTTATGATACGTAACACTAACATGAACCTGCCCTAACGTAACGAAAACACACAATCTAATTAAAATTAGCTCCACTATTACATGTGGAGCTCATGTCCACCAATCAAAACCTTACTTGCAGAATCCTGCCAGTGATTTAAAAATAATTTGAAAACATTCCGAATTATCCTGAGGGTATACGACATGTTTCGTGTGAATTACGAATGCCTTAAAACATGTTTTATTTTATAAAATAAATAATTTGTAATGTAAAACTGAAGACTGATTTAGTTAGGGTTTTTTTTTATAAATAAATAAATAATTTTTAATGTAAAATTGAAGACTGATAACCCACCCCGTACGTATTGGTATGGTTCGCTGTACTGCGGCCACTAAAATAGACTCGCCCAATATTTTTAGAATTTTTATGCTCCCAAATAACGTTATAAAAGGCGAAGTGTGATTGGTCAATATTTAAATTATTATTTACAGACGAAATGTTACCTGGACATTGGGGACTACGCAGTGTTGTTAGCAATCCGATTAAAATTAGTTCTACTGGTCTAAATAAGGCATTCGTAATTCACATGAAACATATGGTATACCCTCAGGATAATTCGGAATGTTTTCAAATTATTTTTAAATCACTGACAGGATTCTGCAAGTAAGGTTTTGATTGGTGGACATGAGCTCCAACTGGCTGGTGTTAGATCCACATGTAATAGTGGAGCTAATTTTAATTAGATTGCGAAAACACATCGACAACACGCGTGAAGGAACCAGCTCTACACAGACTTCGACATATGAGTCTAATAATATATAAGCAAAATATACAAAAATATTGTATTATTGACACCACTAATCCACCAACTAACAAATTACAAAAATATTAAAGTATTAAATGTATTCTTTAAATACCCACAATATTACCGTACACCTGTCAAACAATAACTTCTAAATTTTACCTATCTAATGGAATGAATGAATGTTTAACGACACAGCATATATTATATACACAACATTTTAGTGTGGGCTCAGTAGGCTGGTTGAGTTGCAAAAACAAATATCAGTCATTCCATCTCGCCACAAATGTTTTATATTTATTTTTAGTACAGTATGATGTTCTTTCTAAGACACAATATTTGTGTATAGTACGTTTAAGTTGCTCGAAATGAAAACATTTCTTTGTGAATTTAGAATGAAATATAAATTGGTTTACCATAATTATAATAATATTTAATATTTTGTTTTTTGCCAAGTTGAAAATCGTTCAGAGACAAAAATAAGAGTGGCTATCCTTATCCATTCTTGCAACCTTTTAAACAATAACCTGCACAATAAAATAATAAATACAAATATGATTCAACTGACTCATTACAGAATCTAGTTTGGAATAGATATCAGTTTAATATCAAATAAAAACATAAAGACATATTTTTGGAAGAATTATTTTAATTATTCTTTACTGAAACCACTGTAATCTAGTATATAATATATATACTATATATATATATATATATATATATATATATATATATATGTATGTATGTATGTGTGTGTGTGTGTGTGCGTGCGTGCGTGCGTGCGTGCGTGCGTGCGTGTATATATATATATATATATATATATATATATATATATATATATGAAGATTTAAATCATAATAGTTAAAAATATATTAGTAACGTTTTTGAATTCTTCATTTAATTCATTTTGCCTTGATGGTATACCATTTGTACAGTAGACTGTGTCATCAGAAGGCACACACATTTCAGCTTTATTACAGTATTTATACATTCATGTACATATGTGTAGCTATAGACACAAACAAATAAACATTCTAACATGGATAATTTTTACAAATAAACAATGTGACTAACGTGCGAGATACACAACTGGCATTAAACTATGCTAACGCTCGATTCAATGAAGGGTCAAACAGCTTACTCAAATGTATTTCTTCGGAGTCAAAAAGTATATTAACATTTTGTTCTTGATTGGCAAATACTTTGTATATTATATGCCGAGATCCTAAAAGAGGTTTTGTAGAAAGAAATGACCATTTCTCAAGTGGAGTAACGTTAGCTCTTCAAAAATAGTGAACGGTGTCATACTTGAATAGTTTACCACCTGGATCAAACATATAAGAGGCAACTTTCTCATCTTCAAGTGTTACTATATACTTTGAAAAAAGCCAGAGTAATATGCATAAACTTTTTTCAAACAGTATTTGACATGACCGTAATGCACTGTCTGTAATAATCATCACCTGTATTAGTAATTAGACTAATTGTGGAAGGTAACTGAAAGTGAAGCGAATAGGACCACAATGTTTCGGTACTTTGTATTAATCTTGTTATCCAAGTTAATTTTAAGTCATTTCAAAATATTCTAGATTTACCATTTTCAATCCCCCATTTTCAATTAGTTGTGTTATTGTTGTTCTAGCTATTCTGTCTTAAGGAATCCTTCGAAATATATGACAATGCAACAATATTAATATGTATTAAGTATATGGTTAAAACAGAATGAATACATAACGGATAATAGAAGATTAATGTAAACTTTTAAACCGCCCTACTTACCGACATAACAAATAAAACACTAGAAAAGACTATTATTTATGAATAATCATAATTCCATTTAATAATCCTTTTCGACAAGTATCATGCTAAATATTGATGTACTCAAGATGATATGTTAAGGGCACACACACAGACAGACAAACACACACACACACACACACACACACACACACACACACACACACACACATATATATATATACAAGTGTATTTTTATCGATTCATACGTTTTCAAATGAATTTAACCAGATGAAAATTGTTATGCTATGAAAAATAAATAAATTGATCAATCAATCAACCAACAAAGTGAATCATCTTTTAAAATTTCTAAATTTCTAAATTAAAATCACTGTGAATGTTAAGATAATCAAAATTTAGTTTTTAACAAACATGAATTTATAAGAAAGTTTTAATAACAAAATACATTTACACAAAATGTTTTGTGGAAGAACAAATAAAAATCTAACACATAATTCACAAAGTCTAGTATATAAATATATATTATATAAAACATCACCACCAACAGTGAATATAAAACAACAAAACGCATAGTAAAAACAGCCCAAATACTTTTGCCCTCCCCCCCAACCCTGTTCGGCTAGAGACAAGACACTGCGATTTTGTTCTACAAAAAGTGTTTCAGTTATTCTGAATATCTTCATTAACTATATATATATATATATATATATATATATATATATATATATATATATATAGTCCATGAAGATATTCAGAATAACTGAAACACTTTATATATATACATGTTTATATATATATATATATATATATATATATGTACACAAATATATGCCAAAGGCCGTGATATGTACTATCCTGTCTGTGGGATACTGCATATAAAAATCCATTGCTATCCATTGAAAGAGTAGTTCATTGCGTGGCGGCAGCGGGTTTCCTCTCGTTATATGTGTTGTCTTTAACCATATGTCCGACGTCAAATAACCGTAAATAAAATGTGTTGAGTGCGTCGTTAAATAAAACACATTCCTTCCGTTCCTCACACACACACACACACACGGCACACACGCACGCATGCACGCACGCACGCACGCACCACACATGACACTCCCTTTCTACTTCGTCTGTAGGACTGTCATTCCCATAACTAGTTTGGCAAATCTAAACATGCACCAATCATAACTTTTGTAAGACGTTTTGTTATGGCACGCAACAATCATAACGTTTATAAGACATTTGTTATGGAACGCACCAATCATAACATTTATAAGACATTTGTTATGGAATGCATCAATCATAACTTTTATAAGACATTTGTTATGGAACGCACCAATCATAACTTTCATAAGACATTTGTTATGGAACGCACCAATCATAACTTTCATAAGACATTTGTTATGGAACGCACCAATCATAACTTTTATAAGACATTTGTTATGGAACGCACCAATCATAACTTTCATAAGACATTTGTTATGGAACGCACCAATCATAACTTTTATAACACATTTGTTACAGAACGCACCAATCATAACGTTTATCTGACATTTGTTGAGGAACGCACCGATCATATCTTTTATCCGACATTTGTTGAGGAACGCATCAATCATAACATTTATAAGACATTTGTTATGACATGCACCAATCATAACATGTATAAGACATTTCTTAAGGCATGCATCAATCGTAACATTTATCTTTCACTGTTTAAATGTATTTTAAATATACAGTTAAGTAATATAATCGCCACGTATATTGTATTTACATAGAAGAGGGCTTCGTAAGTGGTCAAACGTGTCTGATTCTTTTGTTCTTTGTACAATAAAATATGTTTTCAATCAATCAATCACAACATTACACGGTAAACAAAATGGCCACTTCAGGATCCTATCAAATAGTTCGTGAACGTTAGCTGACTGAACTTGGGGCAGAAGTACGCAAAAAGTGAGGCATCTTCCTCCATTGCGGATAACCGTCTAGAGTACAGATTATAGAACTTGTTAGTTCATTATTTGCATCTAAAAGACACACTTATCAGCAAAAATATGAAAGCACATTGACGCTGCAATGTTTTTGCATATTTGAAATATTCGACAAAATATGAGAAGTCAGGCATTTGTTTGCCCACTCCTGCATACGTCTGTGATGGATGCAATGTGGATCAATGGATTCCTGCCCCGTGAGACCCCCGATCTTATCTTATGGATAGGCGTATTCGAAACCATAGAGGTATATGGACACGTTAAATTCCTAGTCAAGTCAAGTCAAGTGGATCAATGAAGCACTGTATATCGAATACCATAGTATGTGCTGTCCTGCTTGTGGATGGCGCATATAAAAGATCCCTTGTCAGAATTACCAGTGATTAATAAATCTATGTTCTTTATAGATTCCGTTAAACAAAACAACCCCCATCGCTAACCACAGGTGATACATGAAACGAAACTCGCCTAGTTATTAGTTTCAGTAAAGTTACCTTCTTCTAGTGTTTCAGCAATTGAATTTAATTGACACTCTTTTAAACCTCGAATAAGTGCTTCTTTAGTTGCCAACGTTCCTTCCTTTCGTTCCCAAACGGAGAACATTTCATAAGCTTGCATCTGTAAATCAACATGATGACGATTCACACAGTGATCGATATCCTTCGCCAACAATCCCAGAGCCAGCGCTAGACGCTGCCAGTTAGACCCAAGTTCTGCGGAGACCTTTTGAAAAACTGCCAAAAGTTCGCCTACAAAGCAAACAAAACAAAGATATATCACTGAACATGGCAGCACAAATTAATTTTAAAGATAATATTCTGCATGTTACTTCGTTGAATAATGCAAGTGAATCTTAAATAGTTGTGTAGGAACTAAACGACAGTGCTAATTTCGGCGCCATATCTTATATTTTGGTGCGTGTGTATGTGTGCCAAAACCCCCCTAAAAACCCAACAACCCTGCTGAATATGGAATTGTCTAAACAGAATGGGGTCTGTAGTTTTAATATTTGACTCTCATTACTAAATGGATATTGGACACTGACCACTTTTTCAAGTAAACAAAGGTAGATAACTTAGCGTTTGGCATAGCATTCTTTTACTTAAAAGCTTTAATCTATTGCTATTTAAACAACGTTTGACCAATGGGCCTATAATTGTTACTGAATGTGGCAAATATCCATATAGTAATGAATGTGAAATATTAAAATTACAATCACCATACGTTTTAGACATTTCATTATTCAGTAGGGTTGTTGTGGTTTGGGGGCCATAAATCTGAAGAAAGTAAACGTCGCTCGTTTTAAGTCAACACCAGGGCCCGTGCTTATAACACTTTTAGTCTATAGTCCGTCCCATCATTTAATAAAAGACATTTTTTTGTAAATAACTTGTGTGTGCAATTTACAAATCAGTCGGCTCGGAAATAAATAACCTGTATTTAATGTTTTGTCAAAACAGCTTATAGTAACGAGCGTTATTTAGTTAAGAACGTACATACAGCGTGTATTCCAAGACGTTTAAAAGTAAATTTACCTCTTTATTGACGTTCTTACCTTTATATGGCATTAACCCGTGTGACGTATTTGTGCTTGTTGATGTCATTTTGGAGAAGGCTTGAAATGAAGGGTCTTTATTTCCTGACGCCGATAGTTCTGCCAAGTCCGTACTGGAAATACTTTTATGGTATGCATGTGACTCGGCATTTATAACTCTGCCGTCAACAGTTCTTACTATCTCTTTCTGATAAAAACTCTGCACAGCCACTACCTGACTGGCTGGGTTATCCGCCATTGTTGAATCCGTCACTGTCTGTATGGTTTTTTGCATCAATGTGGTACATGCAGAATTCTGGGTTTCGGTTTCAAGGTTTCCGTCTTCAGGAGTAGTATTTGAAATGAGTGCGAACTTTTCGGTTTCGCTGATACTTTTCGAAATGTGCTGCACCAACATTTCAGACTGGGTCTGCACGGCGGCTTCTGTGGATGAAGACATGCTTTCACCCATGCACTGCATATCATTTTTCATCTTGAATCCATCTTTAAATATATTTGTTTGATGGACATCCGTTAATCGTATTCCCTTGGGGATAGTTTCTCTTTCATCAAACTTCTGTGGACTCTCTAGCATAGAATCCTCTTGGGCATCATCTGCGAAACATTCAAAACAATGCTTTATTATCTAGCAAAAAGTTTGTTCTAGCAAACGTAGATCGCCATAATGATCAGGTCAAAACTTATAATTGATACATTTTTCTATAATGAATAAAAAACCAAAACAAAAAATCCCATAAACCTGCCCCCCCCCCAAAAAAAAAAAAATGTCCGCCGTGAACTTAAATAATGACAAACTATGCCTCAAGATATTGAGTTGAAA
Organism: Gigantopelta aegis; assembly: GCF_016097555.1. NCBI lineage: Eukaryota > Metazoa > Mollusca > Gastropoda > Neomphalida > Peltospiridae > Gigantopelta > Gigantopelta aegis. The sequence continues at coordinate 60,277,241 of NC_054707.1, read as the reverse complement.
TATTGTGTATAGCCTTATTATGTACTGTTACAGATCAAGTTTGACTTTCGTGGCGAGTTACGAATGGTTTAAACAGAAAGAAAACCCCACAACGAATCAAAATAAAATTTCGACCATCAAAATTGTTTTCTTAATTTTTGTGCAAAAAATAGATGTAAACATCACATTTGAGTGATCAACTTATTATCTCTATGTGGTTTATTTATACATTTGTAATTACAAGAAAACAAATTAGCAAATGGTGTAAACTGTAATATAATAATTTTTTTTTACACATTTTCATTATAAAAGTGTTTGCAATCTAAATCTAGACTGTTGACCATTTGTATTGTGCTTACATTACATTATTCTGAGTAACAATTTTCTGGATATAAGTATTCAAAATGGCGGCAAAGTAATAGGAAACTTTTTTAATTTACCCGTTTACTGGTTAACGTGGACCTTAATACAATTACACAGGTAGGTAGATTATGGTCAAATGATTGCTAGTAGTGAAAATAATCAAAAGTGAACTAATTTTATATAATTTAATAAAAGATTCAACTTGAAGAACCGATTTGGCAGTCCACTGGAATTACTTGATATCCCGAGTGTAAAACAAATCCCAATGGCTTAGGGCATCGGGTTAGCGTATTCTAGAAACCTCTTCAGTGACTAACACAACTGAATCTCTTTATTTTGTTCTTTAAATAATAAAAAAATAAATAACGTTAGCAGTAGCCTATCTGATGGTAGTGTGTTTATTTTCTCATTGTCAGTACAAAGTGTATCAATAAACACACCTTAAACACGAACAGTTTTAATATGCTGAGGTATTGCTAACTATCACCGCTGTCCTCTTTCTCTTGTATATAAAACGGTCCATACCACAGTCAAATGAATGAATAAATGAAGGAATTAATGTTTAACGACACCCCAGCACGAAAAATACATCGGTTATTGGGTATCAAACTATAGTAAAGTCAAAACATGAAATGATGATCAACATCAATATTAAAATTCAAGAGTCAAATAAAAACACAGTATAAACAGTGAAATATACAAATACCATAACAATACATTTTAAATAGCTCACCTTCAAGTAATAGTCTTTTTCCATAGAATAATATAGCTTTTCGTTCCCTCTGTCCTTGACCCAGTTCATCAAAAGAGAATATCGAGTAGATCCCACCGCGATACTTCGTTTCAGGCTGCGACAATCTGCACACGATGACTGTATCGCAACGCTTTATGCCTGCTTTTGCAAGGGTGTGCACGTTGTCCAAAGAATTTCCGTCAAAAATGAGGTTCATTTCGCAACTACTCATTTTGATAACTTTCGACAGGAAAATCTTCATCTCCAACACGGTGGTCTTGCATGCATAATCTACAACAATCCACCGTCGTTTTCCTGAATATACGACTCCGACTTCCACACGATTTATACAGATCACCATATCAATGGAGTCATCTGGGCCGATATGATACGTTTTCAACAGTTCGTCATCATCCATTTCGGCCCCCGAGTACCGCAGCAGAAACAAAAAATAATTGATTCTTTCTGATGATGCCAAAGTATCTCGCAACTTGATCACTTTGTCGCGTTTATACATTTTCACACATACTGAAGATACATGTTTGTTGTTTTCATTTATTATTCTAACTCTGAATATTGTCTTGTTTGATGCTTCAGCACGTATTGTACAGTTCGGTATGAATGCATCTAAGTTCTCAAGTAATATGCCATCTGGTATTTTCTTGTCTTTTAATATTAGCTTCAAAGAGTTGGGCGTCTTTTTAAAATGTTTCCCGACAAGACTTCGCAGATCGTCTGTCGTTGCTTTTCTGTCTATCATGATGACTTTTGGAATGGCATTGTGTCTTGCATAGGTGAAATAAACAAGAACGGGCATGCTGTCCGTGCTGCCTATGAGTACATCAACATCAGAAAGTACCAACCCAGGATCAGATATATCTAATTCTGGTCCAACCAGAACATCATAACTGTTCAGAATATGAGACTGATTGGTAAACCAAATTTCATCAGTGTTGTCTAAAATAGTTGGAAATTGTTTTCCAAACTGTCGACTGAATTTGAATTTAAGTTCTTCCACCGTGTCAGTAGTGAAGCAAGTCAAGTGATACAGAATTTCCATATCTGATGTTGGATGATAGTGACACTTCACTGTCAGTTCTATCTGTTTTACGAATCTGCATTGTATCAAACCACTTGATTCCACTATTTCAGAAAGCTTTTGTGTAGAGCTTTTAATCATTCGCCCGTGTATAAATAAGAATATCATTTCCAGATCGTCTTTTTCTTGATTCTTAAAAACAGAACTAATTAATGCCGCAACAGTCGTATTTTCGTCCACCATAGCACAACAACATTGTTGAAATTGAAAAACATGCCTTCCAAATACCAAAAATAGGTTTTTCTGACATTCTTTATCTGTAATTACCGCCATAGGTTGCATGTTTTGTATATTGGTAAACACATACTCTTGTGGTACCGTGTATTTTTCAGCCACAAGTCTTTGTAGCTTTTTTTCATTCTTATTATCTGCAACTGGACATGTCTCCGCAGGTACCAAAGAACAGACTGTTCGACCCCGGACATCAAATACAAGTGTCCAAAGATCAGTGATTCCCATCCACTTTAACACTTTAGGATATCCTGAAAATGTACCAAATTCTAACATTAATTAAAACAATTTAAGTGAAAATACTACAAGAAAATATCCAAGATGCTGAGCCGTATCACTTGAATCAAACCTTTGAGGCTAAACCAAATACCATTTGAATATACATTAAAGGCGCAGATCCTAGTTTCAGGTCGTGCAAATGGACACTAAGTTTAGTTAATCTACAAACCTATAACACATTTGGATGAAGTTATAACAGAGAGAAGCTATAGTCTGTGATGTTTAAACGGGGAAATATTGTCTAAAATAACAATAGCTTGTTTCGAAAACCATTACTTCTCAGACAAACGTGCGTTTTTAGAATTATGAAAAAAACATTTTGGGGTACTACAAAAACCTGCATGAGAACCACTTCAGGTGTACGAAAATTAATATTCTAAATAATAGAATGTAAATAATTCTAATTTAAATGATCAAAAACGGCCATAATAGAGAAAAATACGTCGTAGTGTCTAGGGTCTGTCACAAGTAGTTTCTGACTGCTTGCAGTATTAACATAACTGATATTTAGAAAACACCTTCGTATTTAATTCTTCCTTTCTGGCATGCTAAACCACAAAAACACGCTCTGATTTGGTGCATATGTAGACATATCGAACATAATGAATGAATGAATGTTTAATGACACTCCAGCACAAAACATATATATCGAACAGATGCAGTCATCTTACCAAACAAGTAAGCTATAAGAATATATGACAATCGTGCTATACAGCAGAAATCCTACAGCTTCT